>NW_027638878.1:435000-570482 GCF_951394365.1 Tetrao urogallus | reverse complement strand
ATAGAGCCCCACAGACCCCGTAGAGCCACATAGGGACCCCATAGGGACCGGACCCCAAAGGGACCCATAGAGCCCTATAGGGACCGCATAGGGACCCCATAGAGACCCCACAGACCCCATAGACCCCATAGAAACCCCATAGGGAGCCCATAGAGCCCCTACAGACCCCATGGACCTCATAGGGAATCTGTAGAGACCCCCACAGACCCCATAGAGACCCCATAGCAACCCTACAGACCCCATAGAGACCCCACAGATCCCATAGGGACCCCATAGACCCCATAGGAACCCCATAGAGACCCACTGACCCCATAGAGACCCTATAGACCCCATAGGAACCCCATAGAGCCCCATAGGGACCCCATAGAGACCCCATAGACCCCATAGGGACCCCATAGACCCCATAGGGACCCCGTAGAGACCCCATAGAGACCCCATAGACTCCATAGGAACCCCATAGAGCCCCATAGGGACCCCATAGAGACCCCACAGACCCCATAGACCCCTTAGATGCCCCATAAAAACCCCACAAACCCCATAGGGTCCCCATAGGGACCCTATAGACCCCATAGAGCCCCTACAGACCCCATAGGGACACCGTAGACCCCATAGGGACCCCATAGGGACCCCATACAGACCACATAGAGCCCCACTGACCCCACAGAGACTCCATAGGGACCCCATAGGGACCCCATAGAGCCCCTGCAGGCCCCATAGAGACCCCACAGACCCCATAGACCCCAGAAACCCCATAGGGAGCCCATAGAGCCCCTACAGACCCCATGGACCTCATAGGGAATCTGTAGAGACCCCCACAGACCCCATAGAGGCCCCACAGACCCCATAGGGACCCCACAGACCCCAAAGAGCCCCACAGACCCCATAGAGACCCCATAGGAACCCCATAGGAACCCCATAGAGCCCCATAGGGACCCCATAGAGACCCCACAGACCCCATAGAGCCCCATAGGGACCCCATAGAGACCCCACAGACCCCATAGACCCCATAGTCCCCATAAAGACCCCATAGACGCCTTAGATGCCCCATAAAAACCCCACAAACCCCATAGGGACCCCATAGGGACCCTATAGACCCCATAGAGCCTCACTGACCCCACAGAGACTCCACAGAGACTCCATAGGGACCCCATAGGGACCCCATAGACCCCATAGAGCCCCTACAGGCCCCATAGAGACCCCATAGAGACCCCACAGACCCCATAGACCCCACAAACCCCATAGGGAGCCCATAGAGCCCCTACAGACCCCATGGACCTCATAGGGAATCTGTAGAGACCCCCACAGACCCCATAGGGACCCCACAGACCCCAAAGAGCCCCACAGACCCCATAGGGACCCCATAGACCCCATAGGAACCCCATAGAGCCCCATAGGAACCCCATAGGGACCCCATAGACCCCATAGAGCCCCTACAGACCCACAGAGCTCCCCCCCCCCCTTAATGACGACCAACGACTGAGGCTGTAATTAAAAAAAGCGCCTTAATTAAAAAACCGGAAGCGGGCGACGAACAAAACGAACTGTGGGGTTTTTGGGGGGGATTTGGGGTTTTCTATGGGGTTTTTGGGGGGATGTGGGTTTTTTGGGGGGGGGCTATGGGGTTTTTGGGGGGCAATGGGGTTTTCTATAGGGTTTTTGGGGGGGCTGTGGGGTTTTTGGGGGGGTATATGAGGTTTGGGGGGGGATAAAGGGTTTCTGGGGGGGGTTATGGGGTTTTCTATGGGGCTTGGGGGGGGATATGGGGTTTTTGGGGGGAAAAACGGATTTCTATGAAAATCAGCGATATTTAAGGGGAAAAACAGGGATTTCTATGAGAATAAGCGATATTTAAGGGGAAAAACAGGGATTTCTCAGAAAATCAGCGATATTTAAGGGGAAAAACAGGGATTTCTATGAAAATAAGCGATATTTCAGGGGAAAAACAGGGATTTCAATGAAAATAAGCGATATTTCAGGGGAAAAACAGGGATTTCTATGAAAATAAGCGATATTTCAGGGGAAAAACAGGGATTTCTATGAAAATAAGCGATATTTAATGGGAAAAACAGGGATTTCTATGAAAATCAGCGATATTTCAGGGGAAAAACAGGGATTTCTATGAAAATAAGCGATATTTAAGGGGAAAAGCAGGGATTTCAATGAAAATCAGCGATATTTAAGTGGAAAAACAGGGATTTCTATGAAAATAAGCGATATTTTAGGGGAAAAACAGGGATTTCAATGAAAATAAGCGATATTTAAGGGGAAAAGCAGGGATTTCTATGAAAATAAGCGATATTTCAGGGGAAAAACAGGGATTTCTATGAAAATAAGCGATATTTAATGGGAAAAACAGGGATTTCTATGAAAATCAGCGATATTTCAGGGGAAAAACAGGGATTTCTATGAAAATAAGCGATATTTCAGGGGAAAAACAGGGATTTCTATGAAAATCAGCTATATTTCAGGGGAAAAGCAGGGATTTCTATGAAAATCAGCGATATTTAAGGGGAAAAACAGGGATTTCTATGAAAATAAGCGATATTTCAGGGGAAAAACAGGGATTTCTATGAAAATAAGCGATATTTCAGGGGAAAAACAGGGATTTCTATGAAAATAAGCGATATTTAAGGGGAAAAACAGGGATTTCTATGAGAATAAGCGATATTTAAGGGGAAAAACAGGGATTTCTATGAAAATAAGCGATATTTCAGGGGAAAAACAGGGATTTCTATGAAAATCAGCGATATTTCAGGGGAAAAACAGGGATTTCTATGAAAATAAGCGATATTTAAGGGGAAAAACAGGGATTTCCATGAAAATCAGCGATATTTAATGGGAAAAACAGGGATTTCTATGAAAATAAGCGATATTTCAGGGGAAAAACCGGGATTTCCATGAAAATAAGCGATATTTCAGGGGAAAAACAGGGATTTCTGTGAAAATCAGCGATATTCTATGGGAAAAACAGGGATTTCTATGAAAATCAGCGATATTTAAGGGGAAAAACAGGGATTTCTTTGAAAATAAGCGATATTCTAGGGGAAAAACAGGGATTTCTATGAAAATAAGCGATATTTCAGAGGAAAAACAGGGATTTCTATGAAAATCAGCGATATTTTAGGGGAAAAACAGGGATTCTATGAAAATAAGCGATATTTCAGGGGAAAAACAGGGATTTCTATGAAAATAAGCGATATTTCAGGGGAAAAACAGGGATTTCTATGAAAATAAGCGATATTTCAGGGGAAAAACAGGGATTTCTATGAAAATAAGGGATATTTTAGGGGAAAAACAGGGATTTCTATGAAAATAAGCGATATTTCAGGGGAAAAGCAGGGATTTCTATGAAAATCAGCGATATTTCAGGGGAAAAACAGGGATTTCTATGAAAATAAGCGATATTTCAGGGGAAAAACAGGGATTTCTATGAAAATAAGCGATATTTCAGGGGAAAAACAGGGATTTCTATGAAAATAAGCGATATTTCAGGGGAAAAACAGGGATTTCTATGAAAATAAGCGATATTTCAGGGGAAAAACAGGGATTTCTATGAAAATCAGCGATATTTCAGGGGAAAAACAGGGATTTCTATGAAAATAAGCGATATTTAAGGGGAAAAACAGGGATTTCTCAGAAAATAAGGGATATTTTATTTGAAAAACAGGGATTTCCATGAAAATAAGCGATATTTAAGGGGAAAAACAGGGATTTCTCAGTAAATAAGCGATATTTTAGGGGAAAAGCAGGGATTTCTATGAAAATAAGTGATATTTCAGGGGAAAAACAGGGATTTCAATGAAAATCAGCGATATTTAAGGGGAAAAACAGGGATTTCTATGAAAATAAGCGATATTTAAGGGGAAAAACAGGGATTTCTCAGAAAATCAGCGATATTTAAGGGGAAAAACAGGGATTTCTATGAAAATGAGCGATATTTAAGGGGAAAAACAGGGATTTCTCAGAAAATAAGCGATATTAAAGGGGAAAAACAGGGATTTCTATGAAAATAAACGATATTTTAGGGGAAAAACAGGGATTTCTATGAAAATCAGCGATATTTCAGGGGAAAAACAGGGATTTCTATGAAAATAAGCGATATTTCAGGGGAAAAACAGGGATTTCTCAGAATATAAGCGATATTTCAGAGGAAAAACAGGGATTTCTATGAAAATCAGCGATATTTTAGGGGAAAAACAGGGATTTCTATGAAAATAAGCGATATTTCAGAGGAAAAACAGGGATTTCTATGAAAATAAGCGATATTTCAGGGGAAAAACAGGGATTTCTATGAAAATAAGCGATATTTCAGGGGAAAAACAGGGATTTCTATGAAAATAAGCGATATTTCAGGGGAAAAACAGGGATTTCTATGAAAATAAGCGATATTTAATGGGAAAAACAGGGATTTCTATGAAAATCAGCGATATTTCAGGGGAAAAACAGGGATTTCTATGAAAATCAGCGATATTTAAGTGGAAAAACAGGGATTTCTATGAAAATAAGCGATATTTTAGGGGAAAAACAGGGATTTCAATGAAAATAAGCGATATTTAAGGGGAAAAGCAGGGATTTCTATGAAAATAAGCGATATTTCAGGGGAAAAACAGGGATTTCTATGAAAATAAGCGATATTTAATGGGAAAAACAGGGATTTCTATGAAAATCAGCGATATTTCAGGGGAAAAACAGGGATTTCTATGAAAATAAGCGATATTTCAGGGGAAAAACAGGGATTTCTATGAAAATCAGCTATATTTAAGGGGAAAAGCAGGGATTTCTATGAAAATCAGCGATATTTAAGGGGAAAAACAGGGATTTCTATGAAAATAAGCGATATTTCAGGGGAAAAACAGGGATTTCTATGAAAATAAGCGATATTTCAGGGGAAAAACAGGGATTTCTATGAAAATAAGCGATATTTCAGGGGAAAAACAGGGATTTCTATGAAAATAAGCGATATTTAAGGGGAAAAACAGGGATTTCTATGAAAATAAGCGATATTTCAGGGGAAAAACAGGGATTTCTATGAAAATCAGCGATATTTCAGGGGAAAAACAGGGATTTCTATGAAAATAAGCGATATTTAAGGGGAAAAACAGGGATTTCCATGAAAATCAGCGATATTTAATGGGAAAAACAGGGATTTCTATGAAAATAAGCGATATTTCAGGGGAAAAACAGGGATTTCCATGAAAATAAGCGATATTTCAGGGGAAAAACAGGGATTTCTGTGAAAATCAGCGATATTCTATGGGAAAAACAGGGATTTCTATGAAAATCAGCGATATTTAAGGGGAAAAACAGGGATTTCTTTGAAAATAAGCGATATTCTAGGGGAAAAACAGGGATTTCTATGAAAATAAGCGATATTTCAGAGGAAAAACAGGGATTTCTATGAAAATCAGCGATATTTTAGGGGAAAAACAGGGATTCTATGAAAATAAGCGATATTTCAGGGGAAAAACAGGGATTTCTATGAAAATAAGCGATATTTAAGGGGAAAAGCAGGGATTTCAATGAAAATCAGCGATATTTAAGTGGAAAAACAGGGATTTCTATGAAAATAAGCGATATTTTAGGGGAAAAACAGGGATTTCAATGAAAATAAGCGATATTTAAGGGGAAAAGCAGGGATTTCTATGAAAATAAGCGATATTTCAGGGGAAAAACAGGGATTTCTATGAAAATAAGCGATATTTAATGGGAAAAACAGGGATTTCTATGAAAATCAGCGATATTTCAGGGGAAAAACAGGGATTTCTATGAAAATAAGCGATATTTCAGGGGAAAAACAGGGATTTCTATGAAAATCAGCTATATTTCAGGGGAAAAGCAGGGATTTCTATGAAAATCAGCGATATTTCAGGGGAAAAACAGGGATTTCTATGAAAATAAGCGATATTTAAGGGGAAAAACAGGGATTTCTCAGAAAATCAGCGATATTTAAGGGGAAAAACAGGGATTTCTATGAAAATGAGCGATATTTCAGGGGAAAAACAGGGATTTCTCAGAAAATAAGCGATATTAAAGGGGAAAAACAGGGATTTCTATGAAAATAAACGATATTTTAGGGGAAAAACAGGGATTTCTATGAAAATCAGCGATATTTCAGGGGAAAAACAGGGATTTCTATGAAAATAAGCGATATTTCAGGGGAAAAACAGGGATTTCTATGAAAATCAGCGATATTTTAGGGGAAAAACAGGGATTTCTATGAAAATAAGCGATATTTCAGAGGAAAAACAGGGATTTCTATGAAAATAAGCGATATTTCAGGGGAAAAACAGGGATTTCTATGAAAATAAGCGATATTTAAGGGGAAAAACAGGGATTTCTATGAAAATAAGCGATATTTAAGGGGAAAAACAGGGATTTCTATGAAAATCAGCGATATTTCAGGGGAAAAACAGGGATTTCTATGAAAATCAGCGATATTTCAGGGGAAAAACAGGGATTTCTATGAAAATCAGCGATATTTCAGGGGAAAAACAGGGATTTCTATGAAAATAAGCGATATTTCAGGGGAAAAACAGGGATTTCTATGAAAATAAGCGATATTTCAGGGGAAAAACAGGGATTTCTATGAAAATAAGCGATATTTCAGGGGAAAAACAGGGATTTCTATGAAAATAAGCGATATTTCAGGGGAAAAACAGGGATTTCTATGAAAATCAGCGATATTTCAGGGGAAAAACAGGGATTTCTATGAAAATAAGCGATATTTAAGGGGAAAAACAGGGATTTCTCAGAAAATAAGGGATATTTTATTTGAAAAACAGGGATTTCCATGAAAATAAGCGATATTTAAGGGGAAAAACAGGGATTTCTCAGTAAATAAGCGATATTTTAGGGGAAAAGCAGGGATTTCTATGAAAATAAGTGATATTTCAGGGGAAAAACAGGGATTTCAATGAAAATCAGCGATATTTAAGGGGAAAAACAGGGATTTCTATGAAAATAAGCGATATTTAAGGGGAAAAACAGGGATTTCTCAGAAAATCAGCGATATTTAAGGGGAAAAACAGGGATTTCTATGAAAATGAGCGATATTTAAGGGGAAAAACAGGGATTTCTCAGAAAATAAGCGATATTAAAGGGGAAAAACAGGGATTTCTATGAAAATAAACGATATTTTAGGGGAAAAACAGGGATTTCTATGAAAATCAGCGATATTTCAGGGGAAAAACAGGGATTTCTATGAAAATAAGCGATATTTCAGGGGAAAAACAGGGATTTCTCAGAATATAAGCGATATTTCAGAGGAAAAACAGGGATTTCTATGAAAATCAGCGATATTTTAGGGGAAAAACAGGGATTTCTATGAAAATAAGCGATATTTCAGAGGAAAAACAGGGATTTCTATGAAAATAAGCGATATTTCAGGGGAAAAACAGGGATTTCTATGAAAATAAGCGATATTTAAGGGGAAAAACAGGGATTTCTATGAAAATAAGCGATATTTAAGGGGAAAAACAGGGATTTCTATGAAAATCAGCGATATTTCAGGGGAAAAACAGGGATTTCTATGAAAATCAGCGATATTTCAGGGGAAAAACAGGGATTTCTATGAAAATAAGCGATATTTCAGGGGAAAAACAGGGATTTCTATGAAAATAAGCGATATTTAAGGGGAAAAACAGGGATTTCTATGAAAATAAGCGATATTTAAGGGGAAAAGCAGGGATTTCTCAGAAAATGAGCGATATTTAAGGGGAAAAACAGGGATTTCTATGAAAATAAGCGATATTTAATGGGAAAAACAGGGATTTCTATGAAAATAAGCGATATTTAAGGGGAAAAACAGGGATTTCTATGAAAATAAGCGATATTTCAGGGGAAAAACAGGGATTTCTATGAAAATAAGCGATATTTAAGGGGAAAAACAGGGATTTCTCAGTAAATAAGCGATATTTTAGGGGAAAAGCAGGGATTTCTATGAAAATAAGTGATATTTCAGGGGAAAAACAGGGATTTCAATGAAAATCAGCGATATTTAAGGGGAAAAACAGGGATTTCTATGAAAATAAGCGATATTTAAGGGGAAAAACAGGGATTTCTCAGAAAATCAGCGATATTTAAGGGGAAAAACAGGGATTTCTATGAAAATGAGCGATATTTAAGGGGAAAAACAGGGATTTCTCAGAAAATAAGCGATATTAAAGGGGAAAAACAGGGATTTCTATGAAAATAAGCGATATTTAAGGGGAAAAACAGGGATTTCTCAGAAAATCAGCGATATTTAAGGGGAAAAACAGGGATTTCTATGAAAATGAGCGATATTTAAGGGGAAAAACAGGGATTTCTCAGAAAATAAGCGATATTAAAGGGGAAAAACAGGGATTTCTATGAAAATAAACGATATTTTAGGGGAAAAACAGGGATTTCTATGAAAATCAGCGATATTTCAGGGGAAAAACAGGGATTTCTATGAAAATAAGCGATATTTCAGGGGAAAAACAGGGATTTCTCAGAATATAAGCGATATTTCAGAGGAAAAACAGGGATTTCTATGAAAATCAGCGATATTTTAGGGGAAAAACAGGGATTTCTATGAAAATAAGCGATATTTCAGAGGAAAAACAGGGATTTCTATGAAAATAAGCGATATTTCAGGGGAAAAACAGGGTTTTCTATGAAAATAAGCGATATTTAAGGGGAAAAACAGGGATTTCTATGAAAATAAGCGATATTTAAGGGGAAAAACAGGGATTTCTATGAAAATCAGCGATATTTCAGGGGAAAAACAGGGATTTCTATGAAAATCAGCGATATTTCAGGGGAAAAACAGGGATTTCTATGAAAATAAGCGATATTTCAGGGGAAAAACAGGGATTTCTATGAAAATAAGCGATATTTAAGGGGAAAAACAGGGATTTCTATGAAAATAAGCGATATTTAAGGGGAAAAGCAGGGATTTCTATGAAAATAAGCGATATTTAAGGGGAAAAACAGGGATTTCTATGAAAATAAGCGATATTTAATGGGAAAAACAGGGATTTCTATGAAAATAAGCGATATTTAAGGGGAAAAACAGGGATTTCTATGAAAATAAGCGATATTTCAGGGGAAAAACAGGGATTTCTATGAAAATAAGCGATATTTAAGGGGAAAAACAGGGATTTCTATGAAAATCAGCGATATTTAAGTGGAAAAACAGGGATTTCTATGAAAATAAGCGATATTTCAGAGGAAAAACAGGGATTTCTATGAAAATAAGCGATATTTAAGGGGAAAAGCAGGGATTTCTATGAAAATAAGCGATATTTCAGGGGAAAATCAGGGATTTCTCAGAAAATGAGCGATATTTAAGGGGAAAAACAGGGATTTCTCAGAAAATGAGCGATATTTCAGGGGAAAAACAGGGATTTCTATGAAAATAAGCGATATTTCAGGGGAAAAACAGGGATTTCTATGAAAATAAGCGATATTTCAGGGGAAAAACAGGGATTTCTATGAAAATAAGCGATATTTCAAGGGAAAAACAGGGATTTCTATGAAAATAAGCGATATTTCAGGGGAAAAACAGGGATATCTATGAAAATCAGCGATATTTCAGGGGAAAAACAGGGATTTCTCAGAAAATAAGCGATATTTTAGTTGAAAAACAGGGATTTCCATGAAAATAAGCGATATTTCAGGGGAAAAACAGGGATTTCTCAGAAAATAAGCGATATTTAAGGGGAAAAACAGGGATTTCTATGAAAATAAGCGATATTTAATGGGAAAAGCAGGGATTTCTATGAAAATAAGCGATATTTAAGGGGAAAAACAGGGATTTCTATGAAAATCAGCGATATTTTAGGGGAAAAACAGGGATTTCTATGAAAATAAGCGATATTTAAGGGTAAAAACAGGGATTTCTATGAAAATAAGCGATATTTTATGGGAAAAACAGGGATTTCTATGAAAATAAGCGATATTTAAGGGGAAAAACAGGGATTTCTATGAAAATAAGCGATATTCTAGGGGAAAAACAGGGATTTCTCAGAAAATCAGCGATATTTAAGGGGAAAAACAGGGATTTCTATGAAAATAAGCGATATTTCAGAGGAAAAACAGGGATTTCTATGAAAATCAGCAATATTTAAGGGGAAAAACAGGGATTTCTATGAAAATAAGCGATATTAAAGGGGAAAAACAGGGATTTCTATGAAAATAAGCGATATTTCAGGGGAAAAACAGGGATTTCTATGAAAATAAGCGATATTTAAGGGGAAAAACAGGGATTTCTATGAAAATAAGCGATATTTAAGGGGAAAAGCAGGGATTTCAATGAAAATCAGCGATATTTAAGTGGAAAAACAGGGATTTCTATGAAAATAAGCGATATTTTAGGGGAAAAACAGGGATTTCAATGAAAATAAGCGATATTTAAGGGGAAAAGCAGGGATTTCTATGAAAATGAGCGATATTTAAGGGGAAAAACAGGGATTTCTATGAAAATAAGCGATATTTAATGGGAAAAACAGGGATTTCTATGAAAATCAGCGATATTTAAGTGGAAAAACAGGGATTTCTATGAAAATAAGCGATATTTCAGAGGAAAAACAGGGATTTCTATGAAAATCAGCTATATTTAAGGGGAAAAGCAGGGATTTCTATGAAAATCAGCGATATTTAAGGGGAAAAACAGGGATTTCTATGAAAATAAGCGATATTTCAGGGGAAAAACAGGGATTTCTATGAAAATAAGCGATATTTAAGGGGAAAAACAGGGATTTCTATGAGAATAAGCGATATTTCAGGGGAAAAACAGGGATTTCTATGAAAATAAGCGATATTTCAGGGGAAAAACAGGGATTTCTATGAAAATCAGCGATATTTCAGGGGAAAAACAGGGATTTCTATGAAAATAAGCGATATTTAAGGGGAAAAACAGGGATTTCCATGAAAATCAGCGATATTTCAGGGGAAAAACAGGGATTTCTATGAAAATAAGCGATATTTCAGGGGAAAAACAGGGATTTCCATGAAAATAAGCGATATTTAAGGGGAAAAACAGGGATTTCTATGAAAATGAGCGATATTTAAGGGGAAAAACAGGGATTTCTATGAAAATAAGCGATATTTAAGGGGAAAAACAGGGATTTCTATGAAAATCAGCGATATTTCAGGGGAAAAACAGGGATTTCTGTGAAAATCAGCGATATTTCAGGGGAAAAACAGGGATTTCTATGAAAATCAGCGATATTTCAGGGGAAAAACAGGGATTTCTATGAAAATCAGCGATATTTCAGGGGAAAAACAGGGATTTCTATGAAAATAAGCGATATTTCAGGGGAAAAACAGGGATTTCTATGAAAATAAGCGATATTTAAGGGGAAAAACAGGGATTTCTATGAAAATAAGCGATATTTAAGGGGAAAAGCAGGGATTTCTATGAAAATAAGCGATATTTAAGGGGAAAAACAGGGATTTCTATGAAAATAAGCGATATTTAAGGGGAAAAACAGGGATTTCTATGAAAATAAGCGATATTTTAGGGGAAAAACAGGGATTTCTATGAAAATAAGCGATATTTCAGGGGAAAAACAGGGATTTCTATGAAAATAAGCGATATTTAAGGGGAAAAACAGGGATTTCTATGAAAATCAGCGATATTTAAGTGGAAAAACAGGGATTTCTATGAAAATCAGCGATATTTCAGAGGAAAAACAGGGATTTCTATGAAAATAAGCGATATTTAAGGGGAAAAGCAGGGATTTCTATGAAAATAAGCGATATTTCAGGGGAAAAACAGGGATTTCTATGAAAATCAGCGATATTTCAGGGGAAAAACAGGGATTTCTATGAAAATGAGCAATATTTCAGGGGAAAAACAGGGATTTCTATGAAAATAAGCGATATTTCAGGGGAAAAACAGGGATTTCTATGAAAATAAGCGATATTTCAGGGGAAAAACAGGGATTTCTATGAAAATAAGCGATATTTTAGGGGAAAAACAGGGATTTCTATGAAAATTAGCGATATTTAAGGGGAAAAACAGGGATTTCTATAAAAATCAGAGATATTTAAGGGGAAAAACAGGGATTTCTATGAAAATCAGCGATATTTAAGGGGAAAAACAGGGATTTCTATGAAAATAAGCGATATTTAATGGGAAAAGCAGGGATTTCTATGAAAATAAGCGATATTTAAGGGGAAAAACAGGGATTTCTATGAAAATCAGCGATATTTTAGGGGAAAAACAGGGATTTCTATGAAAATAAGCGATATTTAAGGGTAAAAACAGGGATTTCTATGAAAATAAGCGATATTTTATGGGAAAAACAGGGATTTCTATGAAAATAAGCGATATTTAAGGGGAAAAACAGGGATTTCAATGAAAATCAGCGATATTTCAGGGGAAAAACAGGGATTTCTCAGAAAATCAGCGATATTTAAGGGGAAAAACAGGGATTTCTATGAAAATAAGCGATATTTCAGAGGAAAAACAGGGATTTCTATGAAAATCAGCAATATTTAAGGGGAAAAACAGGGATTTCTATGAAAATAAGCGATACTAAAGGGGAAAAACAGGGATTTCTATGAAAATAAGCGATATTTCAGGGGAAAAACAGGGATTTCTATGAAAATAAGCGATATTTAAGGGGAAAAACAGGGATTTCTATGAAAATAAGCGATATTTAAGGGGAAAAGCAGGGATTTCAATGAAAATCAGCGATATTTAAGTGGAAAAACAGGGATTTCTATGAAAATAAGCGATATTTTAGGGGAAAAACAGGGATTTCAATGAAAATAAGCGATATTTAAGGGGAAAAGCAGGGATTTCTATGAAAATGAGCGATATTTAAGGGGAAAAACAGGGATTTCTATGAAAATAAGCGATATTTAATGGGAAAAACAGGGATTTCTATGAAAATCAGCGATATTTAAGTGGAAAAACAGGGATTTCTATGAAAATAAGCGATATTTCAGAGGAAAAACAGGGATTTCTATGAAAATCAGCTATATTTAAGGGGAAAAGCAGGGATTTCTATGAAAATCAGCGATATTTAAGGGGAAAAACAGGGATTTCTATGAAAATAAGCGATATTTCAGGGGAAAAACAGGGATTTCTATGAAAATAAGCGATATTTAAGGGGAAAAACAGGGATTTCTATGAGAATAAGCGATATTTCAGGGGAAAAACAGGGATTTCTATGAAAATAAGCGATATTTCAGGGGAAAAACAGGGATTTCTATGAAAATCAGCGATATTTCAGGGGAAAAACAGGGATTTCTATGAAAATAAGCGATATTTAAGGGGAAAAACAGGGATTTCCATGAAAATCAGCGATATTTCAGGGGAAAAACAGGGATTTCTATGAAAATAAGCGATATTTCAGGGGAAAAACAGGGATTTCCATGAAAATAAGCGATATTTCAGGGGAAAAACAGGGATTTCTGTGAAAATCAGCGATATTCTATGGGAAAAACAGGGATTTCTATGAAAATCAGCGATATTTAAGGGGAAAAACAGGGATTTCTTTGAAAATAAGCGATATTCTAGGGGAAAAACAGGGATTTCTATGAAAATAAGCGATATTTAAGGGGAAAAACAGGGATTTCTATGAAAATAAGCGATATTCTAGGGGAAAAACAGGGATTTCTATGAAAATAAGCGATATTCTAGGGGAAAAACAGGGATTTCTATGAAAATAAGCGATATTTCAGAGGAAAAACAGGGATTTCTATGAAAATCAGCGATATTTTAGGGGAAAAACAGGGATTCTATGAAAATAAGCGATATTTCAGAGGAAAAACAGGGATTTCTATGAAAATAAGCGATATTTAAGGGGAAAAACAGGGATTTCTATGAAAATAAGGGATATTTCAGGGGAAAAACAGGGATTTCTATGAAAATAAGCGATATTTCAGGGGAAAAACAGGGATTTCTATGAAAATAAGCGATATTTCAGGGGAAAAACAGGGATTTCTATGAAAATAAGCGATATTTCAGGGGAAAAACAGGGATTTCTATGAAAATAAGGGATATTTCAGGGGAAAAACAGGGATTTCTATGAAAATAAGCGATATTTCAGGGGAAAAACAGGGATTTCTATGAAAATAAGCGATATTTCAGGGGAAAAACAGGGATTTCTATGAAAATCAGCGATATTTCAGGGGAAAAACAGGGATTTCTATGAAAATAAGCGATATTTAAGGGGAAAAACAGGGATTTCTATGAAAATAAGCGATATTTAAGGGGAAAAACAGGGATTTCTATGAAAATAAGCGATATTTAAGGGGAAAAGCAGGGATTTCTATGAAAATAAGCGATATTTAAGGGGAAAAACAGGGATTTCTATGAAAATAAGCGATATTTAAGGGGAAAAGCAGGGATTTCTATGAAAATAAGCAATATTTAAGGGGAAAAACAGGGATTTCTATGAAAATCAGCGATATTTAAGGGGAAAAACAGGGATTTCTATGAAAATGAGCGATATTTAAGGGGAAAAACAGGGATTTCTCAGAAAATAAGCGATATTAAAGGGGAAAAACAGGGATTTCTATGAAAATAAACTATATTTTAGGGGAAAAACAGGGATTTCTATGAAAATCAGCGATATTTCAGGGGAAAAACAGGGATTTCTATGAAAATAAGCGATATTTCAGGGGAAAAACAGGGATTTCTCAGAATATAAGCGATATTTCAGAGGAAAAACAGGGATTTCTATGAAAATCAGCGATATTTCAGGGGAAAAACAGGGATTTCTGTGAAAATAAGCGATATTTCAGAGGAAAAACAGGGATTTCTATGAAAATAAGCGATATTTCAGGGGAAAAACAGGGATTTCTCAGAAAATAAGCGATATTTAAGGGGAAAAACAGGGATTTCTATGAAAATAAGCGATATTTAAGGGGAAAAACAGGGATTTCTATGAAAATCAGCGATATTTCAGGGGAAAAACAGGGATTTCTATGAAAATAAGCGATATTTCAGGGGAAAAACAGGGATTTCTATGAAAATAAGCGATATTTCAGGGGAAAAACAGGGATTTCTATGAAAATAAGCGATATTTAAGGGGAAAAACAGGGATTTCTATGAAAATCAGCGATATTTAAGGGGAAAAGCAGGGATTTCTATGAAAATAAGCGATATTTAAGGGGAAAAACAGGGATTTCTATGAAAATAAGCGATATTTAAGGGGAAAAACAGGGATTTCTATGAAAATAAGCGATATTTTAGGGGAAAAACAGGGATTTCTATGAAAATAAGCGATATTTCAGGGGAAAAACAGGGATTTCTATGAAAATGAGCGATATTTAAGGGGAAAAACAGGGATTTCTATGAAAATCAGCGATATTTAAGTGGAAAAACAGGGATTTCTATGAAAATAAGCGATATTTCAGAGGAAAAACAGGGATTTCTATGAAAATAAGCGATATTTAATGGGAAAAGCAGGGATTTCTATGAAAATGAGCGATATTTAAGGGGAAAAACAGGGATTTCTATGAAAATCAGCGATATTTAAGGGGAAAAACAGGGATTTCTATGAAAATGAGCAATATTTCAGGGGAAAAACAGGGATTTCTATGAAAATAAGCGATATTTCAGGGGAAAAACAGGGATTTCTATGAAAATAAGCGATATTCTAGGGGAAAAACAGGGATTTCTATGAAAATCAGCGATATTTTAGGGGAAAAACAGGGATTTCTATGAAAATTAGCGATATTTAAGGGGAAAAACAGGGATTTCTATGAAAATAAGCGATATTTAAGGGGAAAAACAGGGATTTCTAAGAAAATCAGCGATATTTCAGGGGAAAAACAGGGATTTCTATGAAAATCAGCGATATTTTAGGGGAAAAACAGGGATTTCTATGAAAATAAGCGATATTTAAGGGTAAAAACAGGGATTTCTATGAAAATAAGCGATATTTTAGGGGAAAAACAGGGATTTCTCAGAAAATAAGCGATATTTCAGGGGAAAAACAGGGATTTCTATGAAAATAAGCGATATTCTAGGGGAAAAACAGGGATTTCTCAGAAAATCAGCGATATTTAAGGGGAAAAACAGGGATTTCTATGAAAATAAGCGATATTTCAGGGGAAAAACAGGGATTTCTATGAAAATAAGCGATATTTTAGGGGAAAAACAGGGATTTCTATGAAAATCAGAGATATTTAAGGGGAAAAACAGGGATTTCTATGAAAATCAGCGATATTTAATGGGAAAAGCAGGGATTTCTATGAAAATAAGCGATATTTAAGGGGAAAAACAGGGATTTCTATGAAAATAAGCGATATTTCAGGGGAAAAACAGGGATTTCTATGAAAATCAGCGATATTTAAGGGGAAAAACAGGGATTTCTATGAAAATAAGCGATATTCAATGGGAAAAACAGTGATTTCAATGAAAATAAGCGATATTTCAGGGGAAAAACAGCTATTTCTATGAAAATAAGCGATATTTAAGGTGAAAAACAGGGATATCCATGAAAATAAGCGATATTTTAGGGGAAAAACAGGGATTTCTATGAAAATAAGCAATATTTAAGGAGAAAAACAGGGATTTCTATGAAAATAAGTGATATTTAAGGGGAAAAACAGGGATTTCTATGAAAATAAGCGATATTTAAGGGGAAAAACAGGGATTTCTCAGAAAATGAGCGATATTTAAGGGGAAAAACAGGGATTTCTATGAAAATAAGCGATATTTCAGGGGAAAAACAGGGATTTCTATGAAAATCAGCGATATTTCAGGGGAGAAACAGGGATTTCTTTGAAAATAAGCGATATTTAAGGGGAAAAACAGGGATTTGTATGAAAATAAGCGAAATTAAAGTGGAAAAACGGGATTTCTATGAAAATCAGAGATATTTCAGGGGAAAAACAGGGATTTCTATGAAAATAAGCGATATTTCAGGGGAAAAACAGGGATTTCTATGAAAATAAGCGATATTTAAGGGGAAAAACAGGGATTTCTATGAAAATCAGCGATATTTCGGGTGAAAAACAGGGATTTCTATGAAAATGAGCGATATTTTAGGTGAAAAACAGGGATTTCTCAGAAAATAAGCGATATTTCAGGGGAAAAACAGGGATTTCTATGAAAATAAGCGATATTCAATGGGAAAAACAGGGATTTCAATGAAAATAAGCGATATTTCAGGGGAAAAACAGGGATTTCTATGAAAATAAGCGATATTTAAGGTGAAAAACAGGGATATCCATGAAAATAAGCGATATTTCAGGGGAAAAACAGGGATTTCTATGAAAATAAGCGATATTTAAGGAGAAAAACAGGGATTTCTATGAAAAGAAGAGATATTTCAGGGGAAAAACAGGGATTTCTATGAAAATAAGCGATATTTCAGGGGAAAAACAGGGATTTCTATGAAAATAAGCGATATTTAATGGGAAAAACAGGAATTTCTTGAAAATAAGCGATATTTAAGGGGAAAAACAGGGATTTCTATGAAAATCAACGATATTTTAGGTGAAAAACAGGGATTTCTCAGAAAATAAGCGATATTTAAGGGGAAAAACAGGGATTTCTATGAAAATAAGCGATATTCAATGGGAAAAACAGGGATTTCTATGAAAATAAGCGATATTTCAGGGGAAAAACAGGGATTTCTATGAAAATAAGCGATATTTCAGGGGAAAAACAGGGATTTCTATGAAAATAAGCGATATTTTAGGTGAAAAACAGGGATATCCATGAAAATAAGCGATATTTCAGGGGAAAAACAGGGATTTCTATGAAAATAAGCGATATTTAAGGAGAAAAACAGGGATTTCTATGAAAATAAGAGATATTTCAGGGGAAAAACAGGGATTTCTATGAAAATAAGCGATATTTAAGGGGAAAAGCAGGGATTTCTATGAAAATAAGCGATATTTAATGGGAAAAGCAGGAATTTCTTGAAAATAAGCGATATTTAAGTGGAAAAACAGGGATTTCTATGAAAATCAACGATATTTTAGGTGAAAAACAGGGATTTCTCAGAAAATAAGCGATATTTAAGGGGAAAAACAGGGATTTCTATGAAAATAAGCGATATTCAATGGGAAAAACAGGAATTTCTATGAAAATAAGCGATATTTCAGGGGAAAAACAGGGATTTCTATGAAAATAAGCGATATTTCAGGGGAAAAACAGGGATTTCTATGAAAATAAGCGATATTTAAGGGGAAAAACAGGGATTTCTATGAAAATAAGCGATATTTCAGGGGAAAAACAGGGATTTCTATGAAAATAAGCGATATTTTAGGTGAAAAACAGGGATTTCTATGAAAATCAGCGATATTTCAGGGGAAAAACAGGGATTTCTATGAAAATAGGCGATATTTCAGGGGAGAAACAGGGATTTCTTTGAAAATAAGCGATATTTAAGGGGAAAAACAGGGATTTGTATGAAAATAAGCGAAATTAAAGTGGAAAAACGGGATTTCTATGAAAATCAGAGATATTTCAGGGGAAAAACAGGGATTTCTATGAAAATAAGCGATATTTCAGGGGAAAAACAGGGATTTCTATGAAAATAAGCGATATTTTAGGGGAAAAACAGGGATTTCTATGAAAATCAACGATATTTTAGGTGAAAAACAGGGATTTCTTTGAAAATAAGCGATATTTAAGGGGAAAAACAGCTATTTCTATGAAAATAAGCGATATTTAAGGAGAAAAACAGGGATTTCTATGAAAATAAGAGATATTTCAGGGGAAAAACAGGGATTTCTATGAAAATAAGCGATATTTCAGGGGAAAAACAGGGATTTCTATGAAAATAAGCGATATTTAAGGGTAAAAACAGGGATTTCTATGAAAATAAGCGATATTTTAGGGGAAAAACAGGGATTTCTATGAAAATCAACGATATTTTAGGTGAAAAACAGGGATTTCTCAGAAAATAAGCGATATTTTCAGGGGAAAAACAGGGATTTCTATGAAAATAAGCGATATTCAATGGGAAAAACAGGGATTTCTATGAAAATAAGCGATATTTCAGGGGAAAAACAGGGATTTCTATGAAAATAAGCGATATTTCAGGGGAAAAACAGGGATTTCTATGAAAATAAGCGATATTTAATGGGAAAAACAGGGATTTCTATGAAAATAAGCGATATTTCAGGGGAAAAACAGGGATTTCTATGAAAATAAGCGATATTTTAGGTGAAAAACAGGGATTTCTTTGAAAATAAGCGATATTTAAGGGGAAAAACAGCTATTTCTATGAAAATAAGCGATATTTAAGGAGAAAAACAGGGATTTCTATGAAAATAAGAGATATTTCAGGGGAAAAACAGGGATTTCTATGAAAATAAGCGATATTTAAGGGGAAAAACAGGGATTTCTATGAAAATAAGCGATATTTAATGGGAAAAACAGGAATTTCCTGAAAATAAGCGATATTTAAGGGGAAAAACAGGGATTTCTATGAAAATCAACGATATTTTAGGTGAAAAACAGGGATTTCTCAGAAAATAAGCGATATTTAAGGGGAAAAACAGGGATTTCTATGAAAATAAGCGATATTCAATGGGAAAAACAGGGATTTCTATGAAAATAAGCGATATTTCAGGGGAAAAACAGGGATTTCTATGAAAATCAGCGATATTTCAGGGGAAAAACAGGGATTTCTATGAAAATAAGCGATATTTCAGGGGAAAAACAGGGATTTCTATGAAAATAAGCGATATTTCAGGGGAAAAACAGGGATTTCTATGAAAATAAGCGATATTTCAGGGGAAAAACAGGGATTTCTATGAAAATAAGCGATATTTCAGGGGAAAAACAGGGATTTCTCAGAAAATAAGCGATATTTCAGGGGAAAAACAGGGATTTCTATGAAAATAAGCGATATTTCAGGGGAAAAGCAGGGATTTCTATGAAAATCAGCGATATTTCAGGGGAAAAACAGGGATTTCTATGAAAATAAGCGATATTTAAGGGGAAAAACAGGGATTTCTTTGAAAATAAGCGATATTTCAGGGGAAAAACAGGGATATCTATGAAAATAAGCGATATTTAAGGGGAAAAAAAGGGATTTCTATGAAAATAAGTGATATTTAAGGGGAAAAGCAGGGATTTCTATGAAAATCAGCGATATTTAATGGGAAAAGCAGGGATTTCTATGAAAATAAGCGATATTTCAGGGGAAAAACAGGGATTTCTATGAAAGTAAGGGATATTTAAGGGGAAAAACAGGGATTTCTATGAAAATAAGCTATATTTCAGGGGAAAAACAGGGATTTCTATGAAAATTAGCGATATTTAAGGGGAAAAACAGGGATTTCTATGAAAATCAGAGATATTTAAGGGGAAAAGCAGGGATTTCTCAGAAAATAAGCGATATTTAAGGGGAAAAACAGGGATTTCTATGAAAATAAGCGATATTTAATGGGAAAAGCAGGGATTTCTATGAAAATAAGCGATATTTCAGGGGAAAAACAGGGATTTCTATGAAAATCAGCGATATTTTAGGGGAAAAGCAGGGATTTCTATGAAAATAAGGGATATTTCAGGGTAAAAACAGGGATTTCTATGAAAATAAGCAATATTTCAGGGGAAAAACAGGGATTTCTATGAAAATAAGCGATATTTCAGGGGAAAAACAGGGATTTCTATGAAAATAAGCGATATTCTAGGGGAAAAACAGGGATTTCTATGAAAATCAGCGATATTTAAGGGGAAAAACAGGGATTTCTATGAAAATAAGCGATATTTAAGGGGAAAAACAGGGATTTCTATGAAAATAAGCGATATTTCAGGGGATAAACGGATTTCTATGAAAATCAGAGATATTTAAGGGGAAAAACAGGGATTTCTATGAAAATGAGCGATATTTCAGGGGAAAAACAGGGATTTCTATGAAAATAAGCGATATTTAATGGGAAAAACAGGGATTTCTATGAAAATCAGCGATATTTCGGGGGAAAAACAGGGATTTCTATGAAAATGAGCGATATTTCAGGGGAAAAACAGGGATTTCTATGAAAATAAGCGATATTTTAGGGGAAAAACAGGGATTTCTATGAAAATAAGCGATATTCAATGGGAAAAACAGGGATTTCAATGAAAATAAGCGATATTTAAGTGGAAAAACAGCTATTTCTATGAAAATAAGCGATATTTTAGGTGAAAAACAGGGATATCCATGAAAATAAGCGATATTTCAGGGGAAAAACAGGGATTTCTATGAAAATAAGCGATATTTCAGGGGAAAAACGGATTTCTATGAAAATAAGCGATATTTCAGGGGAGAAACAGGGATTTCTATGAAAATAAGCGATATTTAAGGGGAAAAACAGGGATTTGTATGAAAATAAGCGAAATTAAAGTGGAAAAACAGGGATTTCTATGAAAATAAGCGATATTTTAAGGGAAAAACAGGGATTTCTATGAAAATAAGCGATATTTAAGGGGAAAAACAGGGATTTCTATGAAAATAAGCGATATTTTAGGTGAAAAACAGGGATATCCATGAAAATAAGCGATATTTCAGGGGAAAAACAGGGATTTCTATGAAAATAAGCGATATTTAAGGAGAAAAACAGGGATTTCTATGAAAATAAGAGATATTTCAGGGGAAAAACAGGGATTTCTATGAAAATAAGCGATATTTAAGGGGAAAAGCAGGGATTTCTATGAAAATAAGCGATATTTAATGGGAAAAACAGGAATTTCTTGAAAATAAGCGATATTTAAGTGGAAAAACAGGGATTTCTATGAAAATCAACGATATTTTAGGTGAAAAACAGGGATTTCTCAGAAAATAAGCGATATTTAAGGGGAAAAACAGGGATTTCTATGAAAATAAGCGATATTCAATGGGAAAAACAGGGATTTCTATGAAAATAAGCGATATTTCAGGGGAAAAACAGGGATTTCTATGAAAATAAGCGATATTTCAGGGGAAAAGCAGGGATTTCTATGAAAATCAGCGATATTTAAGGGGAAAAGCAGGGATTTCTATGAAAATAAGCGATATTTCAGGGGAAAAACAGCTATTTCTATGAAAATAAGCGATATTTAAGGAGAAAAACAGGGATTTCTATGAAAATAAGAGATATTTCAGGGGAAAAACAGGGATTTCTATGAAAATAAGCGATATTTAAGGGGAAAAGCAGGGATTTCTCAGAAAATAAGCGATATTTAAGGGGAAAAACAGGGATTTCTATGAAAATAAGCGATATTTAATGGGAAAAGCAGGGATTTCTATGAAAATAAGCGATATTTCAGGGGAAAAACAGGGATTTCTATGAAAATCAGCGATATTTTAGGGGAAAAGCAGGGATTTCTATGAAAATAAGGGATATTTCAGGGTAAAAACAGGGATTTCTATGAAAATAAGCAATATTTCAGGGGAAAAACAGGGATTTCTATGAAAATAAGCGATATTTCAGGGGAAAAACAGGGATTTCTATGAAAAGAAGCGATATTCTAGGGGAAAAACAGGGATTTCTATGAAAATCAGCGATATTTAAGGGGAAAAACAGGGATTTCTATGAAAATAAGCGATATTTCAGGGGAAAAACAGGGATTTCTATGAAAATAAGCGATATTTTAGGGGATAAACGGATTTCTATGAAAATCAGAGATATTTAAGGGGAAAAACAGGGATTTCTATGAAAATGAGCGATATTTCAGGGGAAAAACAGGGATTTCTATGAAAATAAGCGATATTTAATGGGAAAAACAGGGATTTCTATGAAAATCAGCAATATTTCGGGGGAAAAACAGGGATTTCTATGAAAATGAGCGATATTTCAGGGGAAAAACAGGGATTTCTATGAAAATAAGCGATATTTTAGGGGAAAAACAGGGATTTCTATGAAAATAAGCGATATTTAAGGGGAAAAACAGGGATTTCTATGAAAATCAGCGATATTTCAGGGGAAAAACAGCTATTTCTATGAAAATAAGCGATATTTTAGGTGAAAAACAGGGATATCCATGAAAATAAGCGATATTTCAGGGGAAAAACAGGGATTTCTATGAAAATAAGCGATATTTCAGGGGAAAAACAGGGATTTCTATGAAAATAAGTGATATTTAAGGGGAAAAACAGGGATTTCTATGAAAATGCGCGATATTTAAGGGGAAAAACAGGGATTTCTCAGAAAATGAGCGATATTTAAGGGGAAAAACAGGGATTTCTATGAAAATAAGCGATATTTCAGGGGAAAAACAGGAATTTCTTGAAAATAAGCGATATTTAAGGGGAAAAACAGGGATTTCTATGAAAATCAACGATATTTAAGGGGAAAAACAGGGATTTCTCAGAAAATAAGCGATATTAAAGGGGAAAACCAGGGATTTCTATGAAAATGAGCGATATTTCAGGGGAAAAACGGATTTCTATGAAAATAAGCGATATTTCAGGGGAGAAACAGGGATTTCTTTGAAAATAAGCGATATTTAAGGGGAAAAACAGGGATTTGTATGAAAATAAGCGAAATTAAAGTGGAAAAACAGGAATTTCTATGAAAATAAGCGATATTTTAGGGGAAAAACAGGGATTTCTATGAAAATAAGCGATATTTAAGGGGAAAAACAGGGATTTCTATGAAAATAAGCGATATTTTAGGTGAAAAACAGGGATATCCATGAAAATAAGCGATATTTCAGGGGAAAAACAGGGATTTCTATGAAAATAAGCGATATTTAAGGAGAAAAACAGGGATTTCTATGAAAATAAGCGATATTTCAGGGGAAAAACAGGGATTTCTATGAAAATAAGCGATATTTAAGGGGAAAAGCAGGGATTTCTATGAAAATAAGCGATATTTAATGGGAAAAACAGGAATTTCTTGAAAATAAGCGATATTTAAGTGGAAAAACAGGGATTTCTATGAAAATAAGCGATATTTCAGGGGAAAAACAGGGATTTCTATGAAAATAAGCGATATTTAAGGGGAAAAACAGGGATTTCTATGAAAATAAGCGATATTTAAGGGGAAAAACAGGGATTTCTATGAAAATGAGCGATATTTCAGGGGAAAAACAGGGATTTCTATGAAAATCAGCGATATTTCAGGGGAAAAACAGGGATTTCTATGAAAATAAGCGATATTTAAGGGGAAAAACAGGGATTTCTCAGAAAATGAGCGATATTTAAGGGGAAAAACAGGGATTTCTATGAAAATAAGCGATATTCTAGGGGAAAAACAGGGATTTCTATGAAAATAAGCGATATTTCAGGGGAAAAACAGGGATTTCTATGAAAATAAGCGATATTAAAGGGGAAAATCAGGGATTTCTGTGAAAATCAGCGATATTTTAGGGGAAAAACAGGGATTTCTATGAAAATAAGCGATATTTCAGGGGAAAAACAGGGATTTCTCAGAAAATAAGCGATATTTCAGGGGAAAAACAGGGATTTCTATGAAAATAAGCGATATTTTAGGTGAAAAACAGGGATTTCTATGAAAATCAGCGATATTTCAGGGGAAAAACAGGGATTTCTATGAAAATAGGCGATATTTCAGGGGAGAAACAGGGATTTCTTTGAAAATAAGCGATATTTAAGGGGAAAAACAGGGATTTGTATGAAAATAAGCGAAATTAAAGTGGAAAAACGGGATTTCTATGAAAATCAGAGATATTTCAGGGGAAAAACAGGGATTTCTATGAAAATAAGCGATATTTCAGGGGAAAAACAGGGATTTCTCAGAAAATAAGCGATATTTTAGGGGAAAAACAGGGATTTCTATGAAAATCAGCGATATTTAAGGGGAAAAACAGCTATTTCTATGAAAATAAGCGATATTTCAGGGGAAAAACAGGGATTTCTATGAAAATAAGCGATATTTCAGGGGAAAAACAGGGATTTCTATGAAAATAAGCGATATTTCAGGGGAAAAACAGGGATTTCTATGAAAATAAGCGATATTTAAGGGTAAAAACAGGGATTTCTATGAAAATAAGCGATATTTTAGGGGAAAAACAGGGATTTCTATGAAAATCAACGATATTTTAGGTGAAAAACAGGGATTTCTCAGAAAATAAGCGATATTTAAGGGGAAAAACAGGGATTTCTATGAAAATAAGCGATATTCAATGGGAAAAACAGGGATTTCTATGAAAATAAGCGATATTTCAGGGGAAAAACAGGGATTTCTATGAAAATAAGCGATATTTCAGGGGAAAAACAGGGATTTCTATGAAAATAAGCGATATTTAAGGGGAAAAACAGGGATTTCTATGAAAATAAGCGATATTTCAGGGGAAAAACAGGGATTTCTCAGAAAATAAGCGATATTTCAGGGGAAAAACAGGGATTTCTATGAAAATAAGCGATATTTCAGGGGAAAAACAGGGATTTCTATGAAAATAAGCGATATTAAAGGGGAAAATCAGGGATTTCTGTGAAAATCAGCGATATTTAAGGGGAAAAACAGGGATTTCTATGAAAATAAGCGATATTTCAGGGGAAAAACAGGGATTTCTCAGAAAATAAGCGATATTTCAGGGGAAAAACAGGGATTTCTATGAAAATAAGCGATATTTTAGGTGAAAAACAGGGATTTCTATGAAAATCAGCGATATTTCAGGGGAAAAACAGGGATTTCTATGAAAATAGGCGATATTTCAGGGGAGAAACAGGGATTTCTTTGAAAATAAGCGATATTTAAGGGGAAAAACAGGGATTTGTATGAAAATAAGCGAAATTAAAGTGGAAAAACGGGATTTCTATGAAAATCAGAGATATTTCAGGGGAAAAACAGGGATTTCTATGAAAATAAGCGATATTTCAGGGGAAAAACAGGGATTTCTATGAAAATAAGCGATATTTTAGGGGAAAAACAGGGATTTCTATGAAAATCAACGATATTTTAGGTGAAAAACAGGGATTTCTTTGAAAATAAGCGATATTTAAGGGGAAAAACAGCTATTTCTATGAAAATAAGCGATATTTAAGGAGAAAAACAGGGATTTCTATGAAAATAAGAGATATTTCAGGGGAAAAACAGGGATTTCTATGAAAATAAGCGATATTTAAGGGGAAAAACAGGGATTTCTATGAAAATAAGCGATATTTAAGGGTAAAAACAGGGATTTCTATGAAAATAAGCGATATTTTAGGGGAAAAACAGGGATTTCTATGAAAATCAACGATATTTTAGGTGAAAAACAGGGATTTCTCAGAAAATAAGCGATATTTAAGGGGAAAAACAGGGATTTCTATGAAAATAAGCGATATTCAATGGGAAAAACAGGGATTTCTATGAAAATAAGCGATATTTCAGGGGAAAAACAGGGATTTCTATGAAAATAAGCGATATTTCAGGGGAAAAACAGGGATTTCTATGAAAATAAGCGATATTTAAGGGGAAAAACAGGGATTTCTATGAAAATAAGCGATATTTAAGGGGAAAAACAGGGATTTCTATGAAAATAAGCGATATTTTAGGTGAAAAACAGGGATTTCTTTGAAAATAAGCGATATTTCAGGGGAAAAACAGCTATTTCTATGAAAATAAGCGATATTTAAGGAGAAAAACAGGGATTTCTATGAAAATAAGAGATATTTCAGGGGAAAAACAGGGATTTCTATGAAAATAAGCGATATTTAAGGGGAAAAACAGGGATTTCTATGAAAATAAGCGATATTTAATGGGAAAAACAGGAATTTCCTGAAAATAAGCGATATTTAAGTGGAAAAACAGGGATTTCTATGAAAATCAACGATATTTTAGGTGAAAAACAGGGATTTCTCAGAAAATAAGCGATATTTAAGGGGAAAAACAGGGATTTCTATGAAAATAAGCGATATTCAATGGGAAAAACAGGGATTTCTATGAAAATAAGCGATATTTCAGGGGAAAAACAGGGATTTCTATGAAAATCAGCGATATTTCAGGGGAAAAACAGGGATTTCTATGAAAATCAGCGATATTTCAGGGGAAAAACAGGGATTTCTATGAAAATAAGCGATATTTCAGGGGAAAAACAGGGATTTCTATGAAAATCAGCGATATTTCAGGGGAAAAACAGGGATTTCTATGAAAATAGGCGATATTTCAGGGGAGAAACAGGGATTTCTTTGAAAATAAGCGATATTTAAGGGGAAAAACAGGGATTTGTATGAAAATAAGCGAAATTAAAGTGGAAAAACGGGATTTCTATGAAAATAAGCGATATTTCAGGGGAAAAACAGGGATTTCTATGAAAATAAGCGATATTTCAGGGGAAAAACAGGGATTTCTATGAAAATAAGCGATATTTCAGGGGAAAAACAGGGATTTCTATGAAAATAAGCGATATTTCAGGGGAAAAACAGGGATTTCTCAGAAAATAAGCGATATTTCAGGGGAAAAACAGGGATTTCTATGAAAATAAGCGATATTTCAGGGGAAAAGCAGGGATTTCTATGAAAATCAGCGATATTTCAGGGGAAAAACAGGGATTTCTATGAAAATAAGCGATATTTCAGGGGAAAAACAGGGATTTCTTTGAAAATAAGCGATATTTCAGGGGAAAAACAGCTATTTCTATGAAAATAAGCGATATTCTAGGGGAAAAACAGGGATTTCTATGAAAATAAGTGATATTTAAGGGGAAAAGCAGGGATTTCTATGAAAATCAGCGATATTTAATGGGAAAAGCAGGGATTTCTATGAAAATAAGCGATATTTCAGGGGAAAAACAGGGATTTCTATGAAAGTAAGGGATATTTAAGGGGAAAAACAGGGATTTCTATGAAAATAAGCTATATTTCAGGGGAAAAACAGGGATTTCTATGAAAATTAGCGATATTTAAGGGGAAAAACAGGGATTTCTATGAAAATCAGAGATATTTAAGGGGAAAAACAGGGATTTCTCAGAAAATAAGCGATATTTAAGGGGAAAAACAGGGATTTCTATGAAAATAAGCGATATTTAATGGGAAAAGCAGGGATTTCTATGAAAATAAGCGATATTTCAGGGGAAAAACAGGGATTTCTATGAAAATCAGCGATATTTTAGGGGAAAAGCAGGGATTTCTATGAAAATAAGGGATATTTCAGGGTAAAAACAGGGATTTCTATGAAAATAAGCAATATTTCAGGGGAAAAACAGGGATTTCTATGAAAATAAGCGATATTTCAGGGGAAAAACAGGGATTTCTATGAAAATAAGCGATATTCTAGGGGAAAAACAGGGATTTCTATGAAAATCAGCGATATTTAAGGGGAAAAACAGGGATTTCTATGAAAATAAGCGATATTTAAGGGGAAAAACAGGGATTTCTATGAAAATAAGCGATATTTTAGGGGATAAACGGATTTCTATGAAAATGAGCGATATTTTAGGTGAAAAACAGGGATTTCTATGAAAATGAGCGATATTTCAGGGGAAAAACAGGGATTTCTATGAAAATAAGCGATATTTAATGGGAAAAACAGGGATTTCTATGAAAATCAGCGATATTTCGGGGGAAAAACAGGGATTTCTATGAAAATGAGCGATATTTCAGGGGAAAAACAGGGATTTCTATGAAAATAAGCGATATTTTAGGGGAAAAACAGGGATTTCTATGAAAATAAGCGATATTCAATGGGAAAAACAGGGATTTCAATGAAAATAAGCGATATTTCAGGGGAAAAACAGCTATTTCTATGAAAATAAGCGATATTTTAGGTGAAAAACAGGGATTTCTATGAAAATAAGCGATATTTCAGGGGAAAAACAGGGATTTCTATGAAAATAAGCGATATTTCAGGGGAAAAACAGGGATTTCTATGAAAATAAGTGATATTTAAGGGGAAAAACAGGGATTTCTATGAAAATGCGCGATATTTCAGGGGAAAAACAGGGATTTCTCAGAAAATGAGCGATATTTAAGGGGAAAAACAGGGATTTCTATGAAAATAAGCGATATTTCAGGGGAAAAACAGGAATTTCTTGAAAATAAGCGATATTTAAGGGGAAAAACAGGGATTTCTATGAAAATCAACGATATTTAAGTGGAAAAACAGGGATTTCTCAGAAAATAAGCGATATTAAAGGGGAAAACCAGGGATTTCTATGAAAATAAGCGATATTTCAGGGGAAAAACTAATTTCTATGAAAATAAGCGATATTTCAGGGGAGAAACAGGGATTTCTTTGAAAATAAGCGATATTTAAGGGGAAAAACAGGGATTTGTATGAAAATAAGCGAAATTAAAGTGGAAAAACAGGAATTTCTATGAAAATAAGCGATATTTTAGGGGAAAAACAGGGATTTCTATGAAAATAAGCGATATTTCAGGGGAAAAACAGGGATTTCTATGAAAATAAGCGATATTTAAGGGGAAAAACAGGGATTTCTCAGAAAATAAGCGATATTTAAGGGGAAAAACAGGGATTTCTATGAAAATAAGCGATATTTATGGGGAAAAACAGGGATTTCTATGAAAATAAGCGATATTTCAGGGGAAAAACAGGGATTTCTTTGAAAATAAGCGATATTTAAGGGGAAAAACAGGGATTTCTATGAAAATAAGCGATATTTAAGGGGAAAAACAGGGATTTCTATGAAAATAAGCGATATTTCAGGGTAAAAACAGGGATTTCTATGAAAATAAGCGATATTTCAGGGGAAAAACAGGGATTTCTATGAAAATAAGCGATATTTCAGGGGAAAAACAGGGATTTCTATGAAAATAAGCGATATTTAAGGGGAAAAACAGGGATTTCTATGAAAATCAGAGATATTTAAGGGGAAAAACAGGGATTTCTATGAAAATAAGCGATATTTAAGGGGAAAAACAGGGATTTCTATGAAAATCAGCGATATTTAATGGGAAAAGCAGGGATTTCTATGAAAATAAGCGATATTTAATGGGAAAAACAGGGATTTCTAAGAAAATCAGCGATATTTCAGGGGAAAAACAGGGATTTCTATGAAAATAAGCGATATTTAAGGGGAAAAACAGGGATTTCTCAGAAAATAAGCGATATTTAAGGGGAAAAACAGGGATTTCTATGAAAATAAGCGATATTTAAGGGGAAAAACAGGGATTTCTATGAAAATAAGCGATATTTAATGGGAAAAACAGGGATTTCTATGAAAATGAGCGATATTTCAGGGGAAAAACAGGGATTTCTATGAAAATAAGCGATATTTCAGGGGAAAAACAGGGATTTCTCAGAAAATCAGCGATATTTTAGGGGAAAAGCAGGGATTTCTATGAAAATCAGCGATATTTAATGGGAAAAACAGGGATTTCTATGAAAATAAGCGATATTTAATGGGAAAAGCAGGGATTTCTATGAAAATGAGCGATATTTTAGGTGAAAAACAGGGATTTCTCAGAAAATAAGCGATATTTAAGGGGAAAAACAGGGATTTCTATGAAAATAAGCGATATTTCAGGGGAAAAACAGGGATTTCTTTGAAAATAAGCGATATTTCAGGGGAAAAACAGCTATTTCTATGAAAATAAGGGATATTTAAGGGGAAAAACAGGCATTTCTATGAAAATAAGCGATATTTCAGGGGAAAAACAGGGATTTCTCAGAAAATAAGCGATATTTCAGGGGAAAAACAGGGATTTCTATGAAAATCAGCGATATTTTAGGGGAAAAGCAGGGATTTCTATGAAAATAAGCGATATTTAAGGGGAAAAACAGGCATTTCTATGAAAATCAGCGATATTTAAGGAGAAAAACAGGGATTTCTATGAAAATAAGCGATATTTCAGGGGAAAAACAGGCATTTCTATGAAAATAAGCGATATTTAAGGGGAAAAACAGGAATTTCTTGAAAATAAGCGATATTTCAGGGGAAAAACAGGGATTTCTATGAAAATAAGCGATATTTAATGGGAAAAACAGGGATTTCTATGAAAATGAGCGATATTTCAGGGGAAAAACAGGGATTTCTATGAAAATAAGCGATATTTCAGGGGAAAAACAGGGATTTCTATGAAAATCAGCGATATTTAAGGGGAAAAACAGGGATTTCTATGAAAATCAGAGATATTTAAGGGGAAAAACAGGGATTTCTCAGAAAATAAGCGATATTTAAGGGGAAAAACAGGGATTTCTATGAAAATAAGCGATATTTAAGGGGAAAAACAGGGATTTCTATGAAAATAAGCGATATTTAAGGGGAAAAACAGGGATTTCTATGAAAATGAGCGATATTTCAGGGGAAAAACAGGGATTTGCATGAAAATAAGCGATATTTAAGGGGAAAAACAGGGATTTCTATGAAAATCAGCGATATTTCAGTTGAAAAGCAGGGATTTCTATGAAAATAAGCGATATTTCAGGGGAAAAACAGGGATTTCTATGAAAATCAGCGATATTTAATGGGAAAAGCAGGGATTTCTATGAAAATAAGCGATATTTTAGGTGAAAAACAGGGATTTCTATGAAAATAAGCGATATTTCAGGGGAGAAACAGGGATTTCTATGAAAATGAGCGATATTTCAGGGGAAAAACAGGGATTTCTTTGAAAATAAGCGATATTTCAGGGGAAAAACAGCTATTTCTATGAAAATAAGCGATATTTTAGGTGAAAAACAGGGATATCCATGAACATAAGCGATATTTAAGGGGAAAAACAGGGATTTCTATGAAAATAAGCGATATTTTAGGGGAAAAACAGGGATATCTATGAAAATAAGCGATATTTCAGGGGAAAAACAGGGATTTCTCAGCAAATGAGCGATATTTAAGGGGAAAAACAGGGATTTCTATGAAAATAAGCGATATTTAAGGGGAAAAACAGGGATTTCTATGAAAATAAGCGATATTAAAGGGGAAAAACAGGGATTTCTATGAAAATAAGCGATATTTCAGGGGAAAAACAGGGATTTCTATGAAAATAAGCGATATTAAAGGGGAAAAACAGGGATTTCTATGAAAATGAGCGATATTTCAGGGGAAAAACGGATTTCTATGAAAATAAGCGATATTTCAGGGGAGAAACAGGGATTTCTTTGAAAATAAGCGATATTTAAGGGGAAAAACAGGGATTTCTATGAAAATAAGCGAAATTAAAGTGGAAAAACAGGAATTTCTATGAAAATAAGCGATATTTTAGGGGAAAAACAGGGATTTCTATGAAAATAAGCGATATTTCATGGGAAAAACAGGGATTTCTATGAAAATAAGCGATATTTAAGGGGAAAAACAGGGATTTCTCAGAAAATCAGCGATATTTCAGGGGAAAAACAGGGATTTCTATGAAAATAAGCGATATTTAAGGGGAAAAACAGGGATTTCTATGAAAATAAGCGATATTTCAGGGGAAAAACAGGGATTTCTTTGAAAATAAGTGATATTTAAGGGGAAAAACAGGGATTTCTATGAAAATGCGCGATATTTAAGGGGAAAAACAGGGATTTCTCAGAAAATGAGCGATATTTAAGGGGAAAAACAGGGATTTCTATGAAAATAAGCGATATTTCAGGGGAAAAACAGGAATTTCTTGAAAATAAGCGATATTTAAGGGGAAAAACAGGGATTTCTATGAAAATCAACGATATTTAAGTGGAAAAACAGGGATTTCTCAGAATATAAGCGATATTTCAGAGGAAAACCAGGGATTTCTATGAAAATAAGCGATATTTCAGGGGAAAAACGGATTTCTATGAAAATAAGCGATATTTCAGGGGAGAAACAGGGATTTCTTTGAAAATAAGCGATATTTAAGGGGAAAAACAGGGATTTGTATGAAAATAAGCGAAATTAAAGTGGAAAAACAGGAATTTCTATGAAAATAAGCGATATTTTAGGGGAAAAACAGGGATTTCTATGAAAATAAGCGATATTTCATGGGAAAAACAGGGATTTCTATGAAAATAAGCGATATTTAAGGGGAAAAACAGGGATTTCTATGAAAATAAGCGATATTTAAGGGGAAAAACAGGGATTTCTATGAAAATAAGCGATATTTAAGGGGAAAAACAGGGATTTCTATGAAAATAAGCGATATTTCAGGGGAAAAACAGGGATTTCTTTGAAAATAAGCGATATTTAAGGGGAAAAACAGGGATTTCTATGAAAATAAGCGATATTTAAGGGGAAAAACAGGGATTTCTATGAAAATAAGCGATATTTCAGGGGAAAAACAGGGTTTTCTATGAAAATAAGCGATATTTAAGGGGAAAAACAGGGATTTCTATGAAAATAAGCGATATTTCAGGGGAAAAACAGGGATTTCTATGAAAATAAGCGATATTTAAGGGGAAAAACAGGGATTTCTATGAAAATCAGAGATATTTAAGGGGAAAAACAGGGATTTCTATGAAAATAAGCGATATTTAAGGGGAAAAACAGGGATTTCTATGAAAATCAGCGATATTTAATGGGAAAAGCAGGGATTTCTATGAAAATAAGCGATATTTAATGGGAAAAACAGGGATTTCTATGAAAATAAGCGATATTTAATGGGAAAAACAGGGATTTCTATGAAAATGAGCGATATTTCAGGGGAAAAACAGGGATTTCTATGAAAATAAGCGATATTTCAGGGGAAAAACAGGGATTTCTCAGAAAATCAGCGATATTTTAGGGGAAAAGCAGGGATTTCTATGAAAATCAGCGATATTTAATGGGAAAAACAGGGATTTCTATGAAAATGAGCGATATTTTAGGTGAAAAACAGGGATTTCTCAGAAAATAAGCGATATTTAAGGGGAAAAACAGGGATTTCTATGAAAATAAGCGATATTTCAGGGGAAAAACAGGGATTTCTTTGAAAATAAGCGATATTTCAGGGGAAAAACAGCTATTTCTATGAAAATAAGGGATATTTCAGGGGAAAAACAGGCATTTCTATGAAAATAAGTGATATTTCAGGGGAAAAACAGGGATTTCTATGAAAATAAGCGATATTTCAGGGGAAAAACAGGGATTTCTCAGAAAATAAGCGATATTTCAGGGGAAAAACAGGGATTTCTATGAAAATCAGCGATATTTTAGGGGAAAAGCAGGGATTTCTATGAAAATAAGCGATATTTCAGGGGAAAAACAGGCATTTCTATGAAAATCAGCGATATTTAAGGAGAAAAACAGGGATTTCTATGAAAATAAGCGATATTTAAGGGGAAAAACAGGCATTTCTATGAAAATAAGTGATATTTAAGGGGAAAAACAGGGATTTCTATGAAAATGCGCGATATTTAAGGGGAAAAACAGGGATTTCTCAGAAAATGAGCGATATTTAAGGGGAAAAACAGGGATTTCTATGAAAATAAGCGATATTTCAGGGGAAAAACAGGAATTTCTTGAAAATAAGCGATATTTAAGGGGAAAAACAGGGATTTCTATGAAAATCAACGATATTTAAGTGGAAAAACAGGGATTTCTCAGAAAATAAGCGATATTAAAGGGGAAAACCAGGGATTTCTATGAAAATAAGCGATATTTCAGGGGAAAAACGGATTTCTATGAAAATAAGCGATATTTCAGGGGAAAAACAGGGATTTCTATGAAAATAAGCGATATTTCAGGGGAAAAACAGGGATTTCTATGAAAATGAGCGATATTTAAGGGGAAAAACAGGGATTTGCATGAAAATAAGCGATATTTAAGGGGAAAAACAGGGATTTCTATGAAAATCAGCGATATTTCAGTTGAAAAGCAGGGATTTCTATGAAAATAAGCGATATTTCAGGGGAAAAACAGGGATTTCTATGAAAATCAGCGATATTTAATGGGAAAAGCAGGGATTTCTATGAAAATAAGCGATATTTTAGGTGAAAAACAGGGATTTCTATGAAAATAAGCGATATTTCAGGGGAGAAACAGGGATTTCTATGAAAATGAGCGATATTTCAGGGGAAAAACAGGGATTTCTTTGAAAATAAGCGATATTTCAGGGGAAAAACAGCTATTTCTATGAAAATAAGCGATATTTTAGGTGAAAAACAGGGATATCCATGAACATAAGCGATATTTCAGGGGAAAAACAGGGATTTCTATGAAAATAAGCGATATTTTAGGGGAAAAACAGGGATATCTATGAAAATAAGCGATATTTCAGGGGAAAAACAGGGATTTCTCAGCAAATGAGCGATATTTCAGGGGAAAAACAGGGATTTCTATGAAAATAAGCGATATTTAAGGGGAAAAACAGGGATATCTATGAAAATAAGCGATATTAAAGGGGAAAAACAGGGATTTCTATGAAAATAAGCGATATTTCAGGGGAAAAACAGGGATTTCTATGAAAATAAGCGATATTAAAGGGGAAAAACAGGGATTTCTATGAAAATGAGCGATATTTCAGGGGAAAAACGGATTTCTATGAAAATAAGCGATATTTCAGGGGAGAAACAGGGATTTCTTTGAAAATAAGCGATATTTAAGGGGAAAAACAGGGATTTGTATGAAAATAAGCGAAATTAAAGTGGAAAAACAGGGATTTCTATGAAAATAAGCGATATTTTAGGGGAAAAACAGGGATTTCTATGAAAATAAGCGATATTTCATGGGAAAAACAGGGATTTCTATGAAAATAAGCGATATTTAAGGGGAAAAACAGGGATTTCTCAGAAAATAAGCGATATTTAAGGGGAAAAACAGGGATTTCTATGAAAATAAGCGATATTTAAGGGGAAAAACAGGGATTTCTATGAAAATAAGCGATATTTCAGGGGAAAAACAGGGATTTCTTTGAAAATAAGCGATATTTCAGGGGAAAAACAGGGATTTCTATGAAAATAAGCGATATTTAAGGGGAAAAACAGGGATTTCTATGAAAATAAGCGATATTTAAGGGGAAAAACAGGGATTTCTATGAAAATAAGCGATATTTCAGGGGAAAAACAGGGATTTCTATGAAAATAAGCGATATTTCAGGGGAAAAACAGGGATTTCTATGAAAAGAAGCGATATTCTAGGGGAAAAACAGGGATTTCTCAGAAAATCAGCGATATTTCAGGGGAAAAACAGGGATTTCTATGAAAATAAGCGATATTTAAGGGGAAAAACAGGGATTTCTATGAAAATCAGCGATATTTAATGGGAAAAGCAGGGATTTCTATGAAAATAAGCGATATTTAAGGGGAAAAACAGGGATTTCTATGAAAATCAGCGATATTTCAGGGGAAAAACAGGGATTTCTATGAAAAGAAGCGATATTCTAGGGGAAAAACAGGGATTTCTATGAAAATCAGCGATATTTAAGGGGAAAAACAGGGATTTCTATGAAAATAAGCGATATTTAAGGGGAAAAACAGGGATTTCTATGAAAATAAGCGATATTTAATGGGAAAAACAGGGATTTCTATGAAAATGAGCGATATTTCAGGGGAAAAACAGGGATTTCTATGAAAATAAGCGATATTTCAGGGGAAAAACAGGGATTTCTATGAAAATCAGCGATATTTTAGGGGAAAAGCAGGGATTTCTATGAAAATCAGCGATATTTAATGGGAAAAACAGGGATTTCTATGAAAATAAGCGATATTTAATGGGAAAAGCAGGGATTTCTATGAAAATGAGCGATATTTTAGGTGAAAAACAGGGATTTCTCAGAAAATAAGCGATATTTAAGGGGAAAAACAGGGATTTCTATGAAAATAAGCGATATTTCAGGGGAAAAACAGGGATTTCTTTGAAAATAAGCGATATTTAAGGGGAAAAACAGCTATTTCTATGAAAATAAGGGATATTTCAGGGGAAAAACAGGCATTTCTATGAAAATAAGTGATATTTCAGGGGAAAAACAGGGATTTCTATGAAAATAAGCGATATTTCAGGGGAAAAACAGGGATTTCTCAGAAAATAAGCGATATTTCAGGGGAAAAACAGGGATTTCTATGAAAATCAGCGATATTTAAGGGGAAAAACAGGGATTTCTATGAAAATAAGCGATATTTCAGGGGAAAAACAGGCATTTCTATGAAAATCAGCGATATTTAAGGAGAAAAACAGGGATTTCTATGAAAATAAGCGATATTTCAGGGGAAAAACAGGCATTTCTATGAAAATAAGCGATATTTAAGGGGAAAAACAGGAATTTCTTGAAAATAAGCGATATTTCAGGGGAAAAACAGGGATTTCTATGAAAATCAACGATATTTAAGTGGAAAAACAGGGATTTCTCAGAAAATAAGCGATATTTAAGGGGAAAAACAGGGATTTCTATGAAAATAAGCGATATTTCAGGGGAAAAACAGGGATTTCTATGAAAATCAGCGATATTTAAGGGGAAAAACAGGGATTTCTTTGAAAATCAGAGATATTTAAGGGGAAAAACAGGGATTTCTCAGAAAATAAGCGATATTTAAGGGGAAAAACAGGGATTTCTATGAAAATAAGCGATATTTAAGGGGAAAAACAGGGATTTCTATGAAAATAAGCGATATTCTAGGGGAAAAACAGGGATTTCTATGAAAATGAGCGATATTTCAGGGGAAAAACAGGGATTTGCATGAAAATAAGCGATATTTAAGGGGAAAAACAGGGATTTCTATGAAAATCAGCGATATTTCAGTTGAAAAGCAGGGATTTCTATGAAAATAAGCGATATTTCAGGGGAAAAACAGGGATTTCTATGAAAATCAGCGATATTTAATGGGAAAAGCAGGGATTTCTATGAAAATAAGCGATATTTTAGGTGAAAAACAGGGATTTCTATGAAAATCAGCGATATTTCAGGGGAGAAACAGGGATTTCTATGAAAATGAGCGATATTTCAGGGGAAAAACAGGGATTTCTTTGAAAATAAGCGATATTTCAGGGGAAAAACAGCTATTTCTATGAAAATAAGCGATATTTTAGGTGAAAAACAGGGATATCCATGAACATAAGCGATATTTAAGGGGAAAAACAGGGATTTCTATGAAAATAAGCGATATTTTAGGGGAAAAATAGGGATATCTATGAAAATAAGCGATATTTCAGGGGAGAAACAGGGATTTCTATGAAAATAAGCGATATTTCAGGGGAAAAACAGGGATTTCTATGAAAATAAGCGATATTTAAGGGGAAAAACAGGGATTTCTATGAAAATAAGCGATATTTAAGGGGAAAAGCAGGGATTTCTATGAAAATAAGCGATATTTCAGGGGAAAAACAGGGATTTCTATGAAAATAAGCGATATTTCAGGGGAAAAACAGGGATTTCTATGAAAATAAGCGATATTTCAGGGGAAAAACAGGGATTTCTATGAAAATAAGCGATATTTTAGGGGAAAAACAGGGATTTCTATGAAAATAAGCGATATTTCAAGGGAAAAACAGGGATTTCTCAGAAAATAAGCGATATTTAAGGGGAAAAACAGGGATTTCTATGAAAATAAGCGATATTTCAGGGGAAAAACAGGGATTTCTATGAAAATAAGCGATATTTCAGGGGAAAAACAGGGATTTCTATGAAAATGAGCAATATTTCAGGGGAAAAACAGGGATTTCTATGAAAATAAGCGATATTTCAGGGGAAAAACAGGGATTTCTATGAAAATAAGCGATATTTAAGGGGAAAAGCAGGGATTTCTATGAAAATCAGCGATATTTAATGGGAAAAACAGGGATTTCTATGAAAATAAGCGATATTTAATGGGAAAAGCAGGGATTTCTATGAAAATGAGCGATATTTTAGGTGAAAAACAGGGATTTCTCAGAAAATAAGCGATATTTAAGGGGAAAAACAGGGATTTCTATGAAAATAAGCGATATTTCAGGGGAAAAACAGGGATTTCTTTGAAAATAAGCGATATTTTAGGGGAAAAACAGCTATTTCTATGAAAATAAGGGATATTTAAGGGGAAAAACAGGCATTTCTATGAAAATAAGCGATATTTCAGGGGAAAAACAGGGATTTCTATGAAAATCAGCGATATTTCAGGGGAAAAACAGGGATTTCTCAGAAAATAAGCGATATTTCAGGGGAAAAACAGGGATTTCTATGAAAATCAGCGATATTTTAGGGGAAAAGCAGGGATTTCTATGAAAATCAGCGATATTTCAGGGGAAAAACAGGGATTTCTATGAAAATCAGCGATATTCTAGGGGAAAAACAGGGATTTCTATGAAAATAAGCGATATTTAAGGGGAAAAACAGGGATTTCTATGAAAATACGCGATATTTAAGGGGAAAAACAGGGATTTCTATGAAAATAAGCGATATTTCAGGGGAAAAACAGGGATTTCTATGAAAATAAACGATATTTAAGGGGAAAAACAGGAATTTCTTGAAAATAAGCGATATTTCAGGGGAAAAACAGGGATTTCTATGAAAATCAACGATATTTAAGGGGAAAAACAGGGATTTCTCAGAAAATCAGCGATATTTCAGGGGAAAAACAGCGATTTCTATGAAAATCAGCGATATTTCAGGGGAAAAACAGGGATTTCTATGAAAATAAGCGATATTTAAGGGGAAAAACAGGGATTTCTATGAAAATCAGAGATATTTCAGGGGAAAAACAGGGATTTCTTAGAAAATAAGCGATATTTAAGGGGAAAAACAGGGATTTCTATGAAAATAAGCGATATTTAAGGGGAAAAACAGGGATTTCTATGAAAATAAGCGATATTTTAGGGGAAAAACAGGGATTTCTATGAAAATGAGCGATATTTCAGGGGAAAAACAGGGATTTCTCAGAAAATAAGCGATATTTCAGGGGAAAAACAGGGATTTCTATGAAAATAAGCGATATTTCAGGTGAAAATCAGGGATTTCTATGAAAATAAGCAATATTTCAGGGGAAAAACAGGGATTTCTATGAAAATCAGCGATATTTAATGGGAAAAGCAGGGATTTCTATGAAAATAAGCGATATTTTAGGTGAAAAACAGGGATTTCTATGAAAATAAGCGATATTTAAGGGGAAAAACAGGGATTTCTATGAAAATAAGCGATATTTCAGGGGAAAAACAGGGATTTCTTTGAAAATAAGCGATATTTTAGGGGAAAAGCAGGGATTTCTATGAAAATCAGCGATATTTCAGGGGAAAAACAGGGATTTCTCAGAAAATAAGCGATATTTCAGGGGAAAAACAGGGATTTCTATGAAAATCAGCGATATTTAAGGGGAAAAGCAGGGATTTCTATGAAAATAAGCGATATTTAAGGGGAAAAACAGGGATTTCTATGAAAATAAGCGATATTTAATGGGAAAAGCAGGGATTTCTATGAAAATAAGCGATATTTTAGGTGAAAAACAGGGATTTCTCAGAAAATAAGCGATATTTAAGGGGAAAAACAGGGATTTCTATGAAAATAAGCGATATTTCAGGGGAAAAACAGGGATTTCTTTGAAAATAAGCGATATTTCAGGGGAAAAACAGCTATTTCTCAGAAAATAAGCGATATTTTAGGTGAAAAACAGGGATATCCATGAACATAAGCGATATTTCAGGGGAAAAACAGGGATTTCTATGAAAATAAGCGATATTTAAGGAGAAAAACAGGGATTTCTATGAAAATAAGCGATATTTCAGGGGAAAAACAGGCATTTCTATGAAAATAAGCGATATTTCAGGGGAAAAACAGGGATTTCTATGAAAATAAGCGATATTTCAGGGGAAAAACAGGGATTTCTCAGAAAATAAGCGATATTTCAGGGGAAAAACAGGGATTTCTATGAAAATCAGCGATATTTTAGGGGAAAAGCAGGGATTTCTATGAAAATCAGCGATATTTCAGGGGAAAAACAGGGATTTCTATGAAAATCAGCGATATTCTAGGGGAAAAACAGGGATTTCTATGAAAATAAGCGATATTTAAGGGGAAAAACAGGGATTTCTATGAAAATACGCGATATTTAAGGGGAAAAACAGGGATTTCTATGAAAATAAGCGATATTTCAGGGGAAAAACAGGGATTTCTATGAAAATAAACGATATTTAAGGGGAAAAACAGGAATTTCTTGAAAATAAGCGATATTTCAGGGGAAAAACAGGGATTTCTATGAAAATCAACGATATTTAAGGGGAAAAACAGGGATTTCTCAGAAAATCAGCGATATTTCAGGGGAAAAACAGCGATTTCTATGAAAATCAGCGATATTTCAGGGGAAAAACAGGGATTTCTATGAAAATAAGCGATATTTAAGGGGAAAAACAGGGATTTCTATGAAAATCAGAGATATTTCAGGGGAAAAACAGGGATTTCTTAGAAAATAAGCGATATTTAAGGGGAAAAACAGGGATTTCTATGAAAATAAGCGATATTTAAGGGGAAAAACAGGGATTTCTATGAAAATAAGCGATATTTTAGGGGAAAAACGGATTTCTATGAAAATGAGCGATATTTCAGGGGAAAAACAGGGATTTCTCAGAAAATAAGCGATATTTCAGGGGAAAAACAGGGATTTCTATGAAAATAAGCGATATTTCAGGTGAAAATCAGGGATTTCTATGAAAATAAGCGATATTTCAGGGGAAAAACAGGGATTTCTATGAAAATCAGCGATATTTAATGGGAAAAGCAGGGATTTCTATGAAAATAAGCGATATTTTAGGTGAAAAACAGGGATTTCTATGAAAATAAGCGATATTTAAGGGGAAAAACAGGGATTTCTATGAAAATAAGCGATATTTCAGGGGAAAAACAGGGATTTCTAAGAAAATAAGCGATATTTTAGGGGAAAAACAGGGATTTCTATGAAAATAAGCGATATTTCAGGGGAAAATCAGGGATTTCTCAGAAAATAAGCGATATTTCAAGGGAAAAACAGGGATTTCTATAAAAATCAGCGATATTTCAGGGGAAAAACAGGGTTTTCTATGAAAATAAGCGATATTTCAGGGGAAAAACAGGGTTTTCTATGAAAATAAGCGATATTTAAGGGGAAAAACAGGGATTTCTATGAAAATCAGCGATATTTAAGGGGAAAAACAGGGATTTCTATGAAAATAAGCGATATTTCAGGGGAAAACCAGGGATTTCTATGAAAATAAGCGATATTTCAGGGGAAAAACAGGGATTTCTCAGAAAATGAGCGATATTTAAGGGGAAAAACAGGGATTTCTATGAAAATAAGCGATATTTAAGGGGAAAAACAGGGATTTCCATGAAAATAAGCGATATTTAAGGGGAGAAACAGGGATTTCTATGAAAATAAGCGATATTTCAGGGGAAAAACAGGGATTTCTATGAAAATAAGCGATATTAAAGGGGAAAAACAGGGATTTCTATGAAAATAAGCGATATTTCAGGGGAAAAACAGGGATTTCTATGAAAATAAGCGATATTTCAGGGGAAAAACAGGGATTTCTATGAAAATAAGCGATATTTAAGGGGAAAATCAGGGATTTCTCAGAAAATCAGCGATATCAGGGGAAAAACAGGGATTTCTATGAAAATCAGCGATATTTAAGGGGAAAAACAGGGATTTCTATGAAAATGAGCGATATTTCAGGGGAAAAACAGGGTTTTCTCAGACAATAAGCGATATTTCAGGGGAAAAACAGGGATTTCTATGAAAATAAGCGATATTTCAGGGGAAAAACAGGGATTTCTCAGAAAATAAGCGATATTTCAGGGGAAAAACAGGGTTTTCTATGAAAATCAGCGATATTTCAGGGGAAAAACAGGGATTTCTATGAAAATAAGCGATATTTCAGGGGAAAAACAGGGATTTCTATGAAAATAAGCGATATTTCAGGGGAAAAACAGGGATTTCCATGAAAATAAGCGATATTTCAGGGGAAAAACAGGGATTTCTATGAAAATAAGCGATATTTCAGGGGAAAAACAGGGATTTCTATGAAAATAAGCGATATTTAAGGGGAAAAACAGGGATTTCTATGAAAATAAGCGATATTTCAGGGGAAAAACAGGGATTTCTATGAAAATAAGCGATATTTCAGGGGAAAAACAGGGATTTCTCAGAAAATGAGCGATATTTAAGGGGAAAAACAGGGATTTCTATGAAAATAAGAGATATTTAAGGGGAAAAACAGGGATTTCTATGAAAATAAGCGATATTTAAGGGGAAAAACAGGGATTTCTATGAAAATAAGCGATATTTCAGGGGAAAATCAGGGATTTCTCAGAAAATCAGCGATATTTCAAGGGAAAAACAGGGATTTCTATAAAAATCAGCGATATTTAAGGGGAAAAACAGGGATTTCCATGAAAATAAGCGATATTTCAGGGGAGAAACAGGGATTTCTATGAAAATAAGCGATATTTCAGGGGAAAAACAGGGATTTCTATGAAAATAAGCGGTATTTCAGGGGAAAAACAGGGATTTCTATGAAAATAAGCGATATTTCAGGGGAAAAACAGGGATTTCTATGAAAATAAGCGATATTTAAGGGGAAAATCAGGGATTTCTCAGAAAATCAGCGATATCAGGGGAAAAACAGGGATTTCTATGAAAATCAGCGATATTTAAGGGGAAAAACAGGGATTTCTATGAAAATGAGCGATATTTCAGGGGAAAAACAGGGTTTTCTCAGACAATAAGCGATATTTCAGGGGAAAAACAGGGATTTCTATGAAAATAAGCGATATTTCAGGGGAAAAACAGGGATTTCTCAGAAAATAAGCGATATTTCAGGGGAAAAACAGGGTTTTCTATGAAAATCAGCGATATTTCAGGGGAAAAACAGGGATTTCTATGAAAATAAGCGATATTTCAGGGGAAAAACAGGGATTTCTATGAAAATAAGCGATATTTCAGGGGAAAAACAGGGATTTCCATGAAAATAAGCGATATTTCAGGGGAAAAACAGGGATTTCTATGAAAATAAGCGATATTTCAGGGGAAAAACAGGGATTTCTATGAAAATAAGCGATATTTAAGGGGAAAAACAGGGATTTCTATGAAAATAAGCGATATTTCAGGGGAAAAACAGGGATTTCTATGAAAATAAGCGATATTTCAGGGGAAAAACAGGGATTTCTCAGAAAATGAGCGATATTTAAGGGGAAAAACAGGGATTTCTATGAAAATAAGAGATATTTAAGGGGAAAAACAGGGATTTCTATGAAAATAAGCGATATTTAAGGGGAAAAACAGGGATTTCTATGAAAATAAGCGATATTTCAGGGGAAAATCAGGGATTTCTCAGAAAATAAGCGATATTTCAAGGGAAAAACAGGGATTTCTATAAAAATCAGCGATATTTAAGGGGAAAAACAGGGATTTCCATGAAAATAAGCGATATTTCAGGGGAGAAACAGGGATTTCTATGAAAATAAGCGATATTTCAGGGGAAAAACAGGGATTTCTATGAAAATAAGCGGTATTTCAGGGGAAAAACAGGGATTTCTATGAAAATAAGCGATATTTCAGGGGAAAAACAGGGATTTCTATGAAAATAAGCGATATTTCAGGGGAAAAACAGGGATTTCTCAGAAAATAAGCGATATTTAAGGGGAAAAACAGGGATTTCTATGAAAATAAGCGATATTTCAGGGGAAAATCAGGGATTTCTCAGAAAATAAGCGATATTTAAGGGGAAAAACAAGGATTTCTATGAAAATAAGCGATATTTCAGGGGAAAAACAGGGATTTCCATGAAAATAAGCGATATTTCAGGGGAGAAACAGGGATTTCTATGAAAATAAGCGATATTTCAGGGGAAAAACAGGGATTTCTATGAAAATAAGCGGTATTTCAGGGGAAAAACAGGGATTTCTATGAAAATAAGCGATATTTCAGGGGAAAAACAGGGATTTCTATGAAAATAAGCGATATTTCAGGGGAAAAACAGGGATTTCTATGAAAATAAGCGATATTTTAGGGGGAAAACAGGGATTTCTATGAAAATAAGCGATATCAGCGGAAAAACAGGGATATCTATGAAAATCAGCGATATTTAAGGGGAAAAACAGGGATTTCTCAGAAAATAAGCGATATTTCAGGGGAAAAACCGGAATTTCTACGAAAATCAGCGATAATTCAGGGGAAAAACAGGGATTTCCATGAAAATAAGCGATATTTCAGGGGAAAAACAGGGATTTCTATGAAAATAAGCGATATTTCAGGGGAAAAACAGGGATATCTATGAAAATCAGCGATATTTAAGGGGATAATCAGGGATTTCTATGAAAATGAGCGATATTTCAGGGGAAAAACAGGGTTTTCTCAGACAATAAGCGATATTTCAGGGGAAAAACAGGGATTTCTATGAAAATAAGCGATATTTCAGGGGAAAAACAGGGATTTCTATGAAAATAAGCGATATTTAAGGGGAAAAACAGGGATTTCTAAGAAAATAAGCGATATTTAAGGGGAAAAACAGGGATTTCTATGAAAATAAGCGATATTTCAGGGGAAAATCAGGGATTTCTATGAAAATAAGCGATATTTCAAGGGAAAAACAGGGATTTCTATGAAAATCAGCGATATTTAAGGGGAAAAACAGGGATTTCCATGAAAATAAGCGATATTTCAGGGGAGAAACAGGGATTTCCATGAAAATAAGCGATATTTCAGGGGAAAAACAGGGATTTCTATGAAAATCAGCGATATTTAAGGGGAAAAACAGGGATTTCTATGAAAATCAGCGATATTTCAGGGGAAAAACAGGGATTTCTATGAAAATCAGCGATATTTCAGGGGAAAAACAGGGATTTCTATGAAAATAAGCGATATTTAAGGGGAAAAACAGGGATTTCTATGAAAATAAGCGATATTTCAGGGGAAAAACAGGGATTTCCATGAAAATAAGCGATATTTCAGGGGAGAAACAGGGATTTCTATGAAAATAAGCGATATTTCAGGGGAAAAACAGGGATTTCTATGAAAATAAGAGATATTTCAGGGGAAAAACAGGGATTTCTATGAAAATAAGCGATATTTCAGGGGAAAAACAGGGATTTCTATGAAAATAAGCGATATTTCAGGGGAAAATCAGGGATTTCTCAGAAAATCAGCGATATTTCAAGGGAAAAACAGGGATTTCTATAAAAATCAGCGATATTTAAGGGGAAAAACAGGGATTTCCATGAAAATAAGCGATATTTCAGGGGAGAAACAGGGATTTCTATGAAAATAAGCGATATTTCAGGGGAAAAACAGGGATTTCTATGAAAATAAGCGGTATTTCAGGGGAAAAACAGGGATTTCTATGAAAATAAGCGATATTTCAGGGGAAAAACAGGGATTTCTATGAAAATAAGCGATATTTAAGGGGAAAATCAGGGATTTCTCAGAAAATCAGCGATATCAGGGGAAAAACAGGGGTTTCTATGAAAATCAGCGATATTTAAGGGGAAAAACAGGGATTTCTATGAAAATGAGCGATATTTCAGGGGAAAAACAGGGTTTTCTCAGACAATAAGCGATATTTCAGGGGAAAAACAGGGATTTCTATGAAAATAAGCGATATTTCAGGGGAAAAACAGGGATTTCCATGAAAATAAGCGATATTTCAGGGGAGAAACAGGGATTTCTATGAAAATAAGCGATATTTCAGGGGAAAAACAGGGATTTCTATGAAAATAAGCGGTATTTCAGGGGAAAAACAGGGATTTCTATGAAAATAAGCGATATTTCAGGGGAAAAACAGGGATTTCTATGAAAATAAGCGATATTTCAGGGGAAAAACAGGGATTTCTATGAAAATAAGCGATATTTTAGGGGGAAAACAGGGATTTCTATGAAAATAAGCGATATCAGCGGAAAAACAGGGATATCTATGAAAATCAGCGATATTTAAGGGGAAAAACAGGGATTTCTCAGAAAATAAGCGATATTTCAGGGGAAAAACCGGAATTTCTACGAAAATCAGCGATAATTCAGGGGAAAAACAGGGATTTCCATGAAAATAAGCGATATTTCAGGGGAAAAACAGGGATTTCTATGAAAATAAGCGATATTTCAGGGGAAAAACAGGGATATCTATGAAAATCAGCGATATTTAAGGGGATAATCAGGGATTTCTATGAAAATGAGCGATATTTCAGGGGAAAAACAGGGTTTTCTCAGACAATAAGCGATATTTCAGGGGAAAAACAGGGATTTCTATGAAAATAAGCGATATTTCAGGGGAAAAACAGGGATTTCTATGAAAATAAGCGATATTTAAGGGGAAAAACAGGGATTTCTAAGAAAATAAGCGATATTTAAGGGGAAAAACAGGGATTTCTATGAAAATAAGCGATATTTCAGGGGAAAATCAGGGATTTCTATGAAAATAAGCGATATTTCAAGGGAAAAACAGGGATTTCTATGAAAATCAGCGATATTTAAGGGGAAAAACAGGGATTTCCATGAAAATAAGCGATATTTCAGGGGAGAAACAGGGATTTCCATGAAAATAAGCGATATTTCAGGGGAAAAACAGGGATTTCTATGAAAATCAGCGATATTTAAGGGGAAAAACAGGGATTTCTATGAAAATCAGCGATATTTCAGGGGAAAAACAGGGATTTCTATGAAAATCAGCGATATTTCAGGGGAAAAACAGGGATTTCTATGAAAATAAGCGATATTTAAGGGGAAAAACAGGGATTTCTATGAAAATAAGCGATATTTCAGGGGAAAAACAGGGATTTCCATGAAAATAAGCGATATTTCAGGGGAGAAACAGGGATTTCTATGAAAATAAGCGATATTTCAGGGGAAAAACAGGGATTTCTATGAAAATAAGAGATATTTCAGGGGAAAAACAGGGATTTCTATGAAAATAAGCGATATTTCAGGGGAAAAACAGGGATTTCTATGAAAATAAGCGATATTTCAGGGGAAAATCAGGGATTTCTCAGAAAATCAGCGATATTTCAAGGGAAAAACAGGGATTTCTATAAAAATCAGCGATATTTAAGGGGAAAAACAGGGATTTCCATGAAAATAAGCGATATTTCAGGGGAGAAACAGGGATTTCTATGAAAATAAGCGATATTTCAGGGGAAAAACAGGGATTTCTATGAAAATAAGCGGTATTTCAGGGGAAAAACAGGGATTTCTATGAAAATAAGCGATATTTCAGGGGAAAAACAGGGATTTCTATGAAAATAAGCGATATTTAAGGGGAAAATCAGGGATTTCTCAGAAAATCAGCGATATCAGGGGAAAAACAGGGATTTCTATGAAAATCAGCGATATTTAAGGGGAAAAACAGGGATTTCTATGAAAATGAGCGATATTTCAGGGGAAAAACAGGGTTTTCTCAGACAATAAGCGATATTTAAGGGGAAAAACAGGGATTTCTATGAAAATAAGCGATATTTCAGGGGAAAAACAGGGATTTCCATGAAAATAAGCGATATTTCAGGGGAGAAACAGGGATTTCTATGAAAATAAGCGATATTTCAGGGGAAAAACAGGGATTTCTATGAAAATAAGCGGTATTTCAGGGGAAAAACAGGGATTTCTATGAAAATAAGCGATATTTCAGGGGAAAAACAGGGATTTCTATGAAAATAAGCGATATTTCAGGGGAAAAACAGGGATTTCTATGAAAATAAGCGATATTTTAGGGGGAAAACAGGGATTTCTATGAAAATAAGCGATATCAGCGGAAAAACAGGGATATCTATGAAAATCAGCGATATTTAAGGGGAAAAACAGGGATTTCTCAGAAAATAAGCGATATTTCAGGGGAAAAACCGGAATTTCTACGAAAATCAGCGATAATTCAGGGGAAAAACAGGGATTTCCATGAAAATAAGCGATATTTCAGGGGAAAAACAGGGATTTCTATGAAAATAAGCGATATTTCAGGGGAAAAACAGGGATATCTATGAAAATCAGCGATATTTAAGGGGATAATCAGGGATTTCTATGAAAATGAGCGATATTTCAGGGGAAAAACAGGGTTTTCTCAGACAATAAGCGATATTTCAGGGGAAAAACAGGGATTTCTATGAAAATAAGCGATATTTCAGGGGAAAAACAGGGATTTCTATGAAAATAAGCGATATTTAAGGGGAAAAACAGGGATTTCTAAGAAAATAAGCGATATTTAAGGGGAAAAACAGGGATTTCTATGAAAATAAGCGATATTTCAGGGGAAAATCAGGGATTTCTATGAAAATAAGCGATATTTCAAGGGAAAAACAGGGATTTCTATGAAAATCAGCGATATTTAAGGGGAAAAACAGGGATTTCCATGAAAATAAGCGATATTTCAGGGGAGAAACAGGGATTTCCATGAAAATAAGCGATATTTCAGGGGAAAAACAGGGATTTCTATGAAAATCAGCGATATTTAAGGGGAAAAACAGGGATTTCTATGAAAATCAGCGATATTTCAGGGGAAAAACAGGGATTTCTATGAAAATCAGCGATATTTCAGGGGAAAAACAGGGATTTCTATGAAAATAAGCGATATTTAAGGGGAAAAACAGGGATTTCTATGAAAATAAGCGATATTTCAGGGGAAAAACAGGGATTTCCATGAAAATAAGCGATATTTCAGGGGAGAAACAGGGATTTCTATGAAAATAAGCGATATTTCAGGGGAAAAACAGGGATTTCTATGAAAATAAGAGATATTTCAGGGGAAAAACAGGGATTTCTATGAAAATAAGCGATATTTCAGGGGAAAAACAGGGATTTCTATGAAAATAAGCGATATTTCAGGGGAAAATCAGGGATTTCTCAGAAAATCAGCGATATTTCAAGGGAAAAACAGGGATTTCTATAAAAATCAGCGATATTTAAGGGGAAAAACAGGGATTTCCATGAAAATAAGCGATATTTCAGGGGAGAAACAGGGATTTCTATGAAAATAAGCGATATTTCAGGGGAAAAACAGGGATTTCTATGAAAATAAGCGGTATTTCAGGGGAAAAACAGGGATTTCTATGAAAATAAGCGATATTTCAGGGGAAAAACAGGGATTTCTATGAAAATAAGCGATATTTAAGGGGAAAATCAGGGATTTCTCAGAAAATCAGCGATATCAGGGGAAAAACAGGGATTTCTATGAAAATCAGCGATATTTAAGGGGAAAAACAGGGATTTCTATGAAAATGAGCGATATTTCAGGGGAAAAACAGGGTTTTCTCAGACAATAAGCGATATTTAAGGGGAAAAACAGGGATTTCTATGAAAATAAGCGATATTTCAGGGGAAAAACAGGGATTTCCATGAAAATAAGCGATATTTCAGGGGAGAAACAGGGATTTCTATGAAAATAAGCGATATTTCAGGGGAAAAACAGGGATTTCTATGAAAATAAGCGGTATTTCAGGGGAAAAACAGGGATTTCTATGAAAATAAGCGATATTTCAGGGGAAAAACAGGGATTTCTATGAAAATCAGCGATATTTCAGGGGAAAAACAGGGATTTCTATGAAAATAAGCGATATTTAAGGGGAAAAACAGGGATTTCTATGAAAATAAGCGATATTTCAGGGGAAAAACAGGGATTTCCATGAAAATAAGCGATATTTCAGGGGAGAAACAGGGATTTCTATGAAAATAAGCGATATTTCAGGGGAAAAACAGGGATTTCTATGAAAATAAGCGGTATTTCAGGGGAAAAACAGGGATTTCTATGAAAATAAGCGATATTTCAGGGGAAAAACAGGGATTTCTATGAAAATAAGCGATATTTCAGGGGAAAAACAGGGATTTCTATGAAAATAAGCGATATTTAAGGGGAAAATCAGGGATTTCTCAGAAAATCAGCGATATTTAAGGGGAAAAACAGGGATTTCTATGAAAATAAGCGATATTTAAGGGGAAAAACAGGGATTTCTATGAAAATAAGCGATATTTCAGGGGAAAAACAGGGATTTCTAAGAAAATCAGCGATATCAGCGGAAAAACAGGGATATCTATGAAAATCAGCGATATTTAAGGGGAAAAACAGGGATTTCTCAGAAAATAAGCGATATTTCAGGGGAAAAACAGGGATTTCTATGAAAATCAGCGATATTTCAGGGGAAAAACAGGGATTTCCATGAAAATCAGCGATATTTAAGGGGAAAAACAGGGATTTCTATGAAAATAAGCGATATTTCAGGGGAAAAACAGGGATATCTATGAAAATCAGCGATATTTAAGGGGATAATCAGGGATTTCTCAGAAAATGAGCGATATTTTTGGTGAAAAGCAGGGATTTCCATGAAAATAAGCGATATTTCAGGGGAAAAACAGGGATTTCTATGAAAATAAGCGATATTTCAGGGGAAAAACAGGGATTTCTATGAAAATAAGCGATATTTAAGGGGAAAAACAGGGATTTCTAAGAAAATAAGCGATATTTAAGGGGAAAAACAGGGATTTCTATGAAAATAAGCGATATTTAAGGGGAAAAACAGGGATTTCCATGAAAATAAGCGATATTTCAGGGGAAAAACAGGGATTTCTATGAAAATAAGCGATATTTCAGGGGAAAAACAGGGATTTCTATGAAAATAAGCGGTATTTCAGGGGAAAAACAGGGATTTCTATGAAAATAAGCGATATTTCAGGGGAAAAACAGGGATTTCTCAGAAAATAAGCGATATTTAAGGGGAAAAACAGGGATTTCTATGAAAATAAGCGATATTTAAGGGGAAAAACAGGGATTTCTAAGAAAATCAGCGATATCAGCGGAAAAACAGGGTTTTCTCAGACAATAAGCGATATTTCAGGGGAAAAACAAGGATTTCTATGAAAATCAGCGATATTTAAGGGGATAATCAGGGATTTCTCAGAAAATGAGCGATATTTCAGGGGAAAAACAGGGTTTTCTCAGACAATAAGCGATATTTAAGGGGAAAAACAGGGATTTCTATGAAAATAAGCGATATTTCAGGGGAAAAACAGGGATTTCTATGAAAATAAGCGATATTTCAGGGGAAAAACAGGGATTTCTAAGAAAATCAGCGATATTTAAGGGGAAAAACAGGGATTTCTATGAAAATAAGCGATATTTCAGGGGAAAAACAGGGATTTCTATGAAAATAAGCGATATTTTAGGGGAAAAACAGGGATATCTATGAAAATCAGCGATATTTAAGGGGAAAAACAGGGATTTCTCAGAAAATAAGCGATATTTAAGGGGAAAAACAGGGATTTCTATGAAAATCAGCGATATTTAAGGGGATAATCAGGGATTTCTATGAAAATAAGCGATATTTAAGGGGAAAAACAGGGATTTCTATGAAAATAAGCGATATTTAAGGGGAAAAACAGGGATTTCCATGAAAATAAGCGATATTTAAGGGGAAAAACAGGGATTTCTATGAAAATAAGCGGTATTTCAGGGGAAAAACAGGGATTTCTATGAAAATAAGCGATATTTCAGGGGAAAAACAGGGATATCTATGAAAATCAGCGATATTTAAGGGGAAAAACAGGGATTTCTATGAAAATAAGCGATATTTCAGGGGAAAAACAGGGATTTCTAAGAAAATAAGCGATATTTCAGGGGAGAAACAGGGATTTCTATGAAAATAAGCGATATTTCAGGGGAAAAACAGGGATTTCTATGAAAATAAGCGGTATTTCAGGGGAAAACCAGGGATTTCTATGAAAATAAGCGATATTTAAGGGGAAAAACAGGGATTTCTATGAAAATCAGCGATATTTCAGGGGAAAAACAGGGATTTCTATGAAAATAAGCGATATTTAAGGGGAAAAACAGGGATTTCTAAGAAAATCAGCGATATCAGGGGAAAAACAGGGATATCTATGAAAATCAGCGATATTTAAGGGGAAAAACAGGGTTTTCTATGAAAATAAGCGATATTTAAGGGGAAAAACAGGGATTTCTATGAAAATAAGCGATATTTCAGGGGAAAAACAGGGATTTCTCAGAAAATAAGCAATATTTTAGGTAAAAAACAGGGATTTCTCAGAAAATAAGCGATATTTCAGGGGAAAAACAGGGATTTCTATGAAAATAAGCGATATTTCAGGGGAGAAACAGGGATTTCTATGAAAATAAGCGATATTTCAGGGGAAAAACAGGGATTTCTATGAAAATAAGCGGTATTTCAGGGGAAAAACAGGGATTTCTATGAAAATAAGCGATATTTCAGGGGAAAAACAGGGATTTCTATGAAAATAAGCGATATTTTAGGGGAAAAACAGGGATTTCTATGAAAATAAGCGATATTTAAGGGGAAAATCAGGGATTTCTCAGAAAATCAGCGATATTTAAGGGGAAAAACAGGGATTTCTATGAAAATAAGCGATATTTAAGGGGAAAAACAGGGATTTCTATGAAAATAAGCGATATTTCAGGGGAAAAACAGGGATTTCTAAGAAAATCAGCGATATCAGCGGAAAAACAGGGATATCTATGAAAATCAGCGATATTTAAGGGGAAAAACAGGGATTTCTCAGAAAATAAGCGATATTTCAGGGGAAAAACAGGGATTTCTATGAAAATCAGCGATATTTCAGGGGAAAAACAGGGATTTCCATGAAAATAAGCGATATTTAAGGGGAAAAACAGGGATTTCTATGAAAATAAGCGATATTTTAGGGGAAAAACAGGGATATCTATGAAAATCAGCGATATTTAAGGGGATAATCAGGGATTTCTCAGAAAATGAGCGATATTTTTGGTGAAAAGCAGGGATTTCCATGAAAATAAGCGATATTTCAGGGGAAAAACAGGGATTTCTATGAAAATAAGCGATATTTCAGGGGAAAAACAGGGATTTCTATGAAAATAAGCGATATTTAAGGGGAAAAACAGGGATTTCTAAGAAAATAAGCGATATTTAAGGGGAAAAACAGGGATTTCTATGAAAATAAGCGATATTTAAGGGGAAAAACAGGGATTTCCATGAAAATAAGCGATATTTCAGGGGAAAAACAGGGATTTCTATGAAAATAAGCGATATTTCAGGGGAAAAACAGGGATTTCTATGAAAATAAGCGGTATTTCAGGGGAAAAACAGGGATTTCTATGAAAATAAGCGATATTTCAGGGGAAAAACAGGGATTTCCATGAAAATAAGCGATATTTAAGGGGAAAAACAGGGATTTCTATGAAAATAAGCGATATTTAAGGGGAAAAACAGGGATTTCTAAGAAAATCAGCGATATCAGCGGAAAAACAGGGATATCTATGAAAATAAGCGATATTTCAGGGGAAAAACAGGGATTTCTATGAAAATCAGCGATATTTAAGGGGATAATCAGGGATTTCTCAGAAAATGAGCGATATTTCAGGGGAAAAACAGGGTTTTCTCAGACAATAAGCGATATTTAAGGGGAAAAACAGGGATTTCTATGAAAATAAGCGATATTTCAGGGGAAAAACAGGGATTTCTATGAAAATAAGCGATATTTCAGGGGAAAAACAGGGATTTCTAAGAAAATCAGCGATATTTAAGGGGAAAAACAGGGATTTCTATGAAAATAAGCGATATTTTTGGTGAAAAACAGGGATTTCTATGAAAATAAGCGATATTTAAGGGGAAAAACAGGGATTTCTATGAAAATCAGCGATATTTCAGGGGAAAAACAGGGATTTCTATGAAAATAAGCGATATTTTAGGGGAAAAACAGGGATATCTATGAAAATCAGCGATATTTAAGGGGAAAAACAGGGATTTCTCAGAAAATAAGCGATATTTAAGGGGAAAAACAGGGATTTCTATGAAAATCAGCGATATTTAAGGGGATAATCAGGGATTTCTATGAAAATAAGCGATATTTAAGGGGAAAAACAGGGATTTCTATGAAAATAAGCGATATTTAAGGGGAAAAACAGGGATTTCCATGAAAATAAGCGATATTTAAGGGGAAAAACAGGGATTTCTATGAAAATAAGCGGTATTTCAGGGGAAAAACAGGGATTTCTATGAAAATAAGCGATATTTCAGGGGAAAAACAGGGATATCTATGAAAATCAGCGATATTTAAGGGGAAAAACAGGGATTTCTATGAAAATAAGCGATATTTCAGGGGAAAAACAGGGATTTCTAAGAAAATAAGCGATATTTCAGGGGAGAAACAGGGATTTCTATGAAAATAAGCGATATTTCAGGGGAAAAACAGGGATTTCTATGAAAATAAGCGGTATTTCAGGGGAAAAACAGGGATTTCTATGAAAATAAGCGATATTTAAGTGGAAAAACAGGGATTTCTATGAAAATCAGCGATATTTCAGGGGAAAAACAGGGATTTCTATGAAAATAAGCGATATTTAAGGGGAAAAACAGGGATTTCTAAGAAAATCAGCGATATCAGGGGAAAAACAGGGATATCTATGAAAATCAGCGATATTTAAGGGGAAAAACAGGGTTTTCTATGAAAATAAGCGATATTTAAGGGGAAAAACAGGGATTTCTATGAAAATCAGCGATATTTCAGGGGAAAAACAGGGATTTCTCAGAAAATAAGCAATATTTTAGGTAAAAAACAGGGATTTCTCAGAAAATAAGCGATATTTAAGGGGAAAAACAGGGTTTTCTATGAAAATAAGCGATATTTAAGGGGAAAAACAGGGATTTCTATGAAAATAAGCGATATTTCAGGGGAAAAACAGGGATTTCTATGAAAATAAGCGATATTTTTGGTGAAAAACAGGGATTTCCATGAAAATAAGCGATATTTAAGGGGAAAAACAGGGATTTCTATGAAAATAAGCGATATTTCAGGGGAAAAACAGGGATTTCTATGAAAATAAGCGATATTTCAGGGGAAAAACAGGGATTTCTATGAAAATAAGCGATATTTAAGGGGAAAACCAGGGATTTCTCAGAAAATGAGCGATATTTCAGGGGAAAAACAGGGATTTCTATGAAAATAAGCGATATTTAAGGGGAAAAACAGGGATTTCTATGAAAATAAGAGATATTTAAGGGGAAAAACAGGGATTTCTATGAAAATAAGCGATATTTCAGGGGAAAAACAGGGATTTCTATGAAAATAAGCGATATTTCAGGGGAAAATCAGGGATTTCTCAGAAAATAAGCGATATTTAAGGGGAAAAACAGGGATTTCTATGAAAATAAGCGATATTTAAGGGGAAAAACAGGGATTTCCATGAAAATAAGCGATATTTCAGGGGAGAAACAGGGATTTCTATGAAAATAAGCGATATTTCAGGGGAAAAACAGGGATTTCTATGAAAATAAGCGGTATTTAAGGGGAAAAACAGGGATTTCCATGAAAATCAGCGATATTTCAGGGGAAAAACAGGGATTTCTCAGAAAATAAGCGATATTTAAGGGGAAAAACAGGGATTTCTATGAAAATAAGCGATATTTAAGGGGAAAAACAGGGATTTCTAAGAAAATCAGCGATATCAGCGGAAAAACAGGGATATCTATGAAAATCAGCGATATTTAAGGGGAAAAACAGGGATTTCTCAGAAAATAAGCGATATTTCAGGGGAAAAACAGGGATTTCTATGAAAATCAGCGATATTTCAGGGGAAAAACAGGGTTTTCTATGAAAATAAGCGATATTTAAGGGGAAAAACAGGGATTTCTCAGAAAATAAGCGATATTTCAGGGGAAAAACAGGGATATCTATGAAAATCAGCGATATTTAAGGGGATAATCAGGGATTTCTCAGAAAATGAGCGATATTTCAGGGGAAAAACAGGTTTTCTCAGACAATAAGCGATATTTCAGGGGAAAAACAGGGATTTCTCAGAAAATAAGCGATATTTCAGGGGAAAAACAGGGATTTCTATGAAAATAAGCGATATTTAAGGGGAAAAACAGGGATTTCTAAGAAAATCAGCGATATTTAAGGGGAAAAACAGGGATTTCTATGAAAATAAGCGATATTTTTGGTGAAAAACAGGGATTTCTATGAAAATAAGCGATATTTAAGGGGAAAAACAGGGATTTCTATGAAAATCAGCGATATTTCAGGGGAAAATCAGGGATTTCTATGAAAATAAGCGATATTTTAGGGGAAAAACAGGGATATCTATGAAAATCAGCGATATTTAAGGGGAAAAACAGGGATTTCTCAGAAAATAAGCGATATTTAAGGGGAAAAACAGGGATTTCTATGAAAATCAGCGATATTTCAGGGGAAAAACAGGGATTTCTAAGAAAATCAGCGATATTTAAGGGGAAAAACAGGGATTTCTATGAAAATAAGCGATATTTTTGGTGAAAAACAGGGATTTCTATGAAAATAAGCGATATTTCAGGGGAAAAACAGGGATTTCTATGAAAATCAGCGATATTTCAGGGGAAAAACAGGGATTTCTATGAAAATAAGCGATATTTTAGGGGAAAAACAGGGATATCTATGAAAATCAGCGATATTTAAGGGGAAAAACAGGGATTTCTCAGAAAATAAGCGATATTTAAGGGGAAAAACAGGGATTTCTATGAAAATCAGCGATATTTAAGGGGATAATCAGGGATTTCTATGAAAATAAGCGATATTTAAGGGGAAAAACAGGGATTTCTATGAAAATAAGCGATATTTAAGGGGAAAAACAGGGATTTCCATGAAAATAAGCGATATTTAAGGGGAAAAACAGGGATTTCTATGAAAATAAGCGGTATTTCAGGGGAAAAACAGGGATTTCTATGAAAATAAGCGATATTTCAGGGGAAAAACAGGGATATCTATGAAAATCAGCGATATTTAAGGGGAAAAACAGGGATTTCTATGAAAATAAGCGATATTTCAGGGGAAAAACAGGGATTTCTAAGAAAATAAGCGATATTTCAGGGGAGAAACAGGGATTTCTATGAAAATAAGCGATATTTCAGGGGAAAAACAGGGATTTCTATGAAAATAAGCGGTATTTCAGGGGAAAAACAGGGATTTCTATGAAAATAAGCGATATTTAAGTGGAAAAACAGGGATTTCTATGAAAATCAGCGATATTTCAGGGGAAAAACAGGGATTTCTATGAAAATAAGCGATATTTAAGGGGAAAAACAGGGATTTCTAAGAAAATCAGCGATATCAGGGGAAAAACAGGGATATCTATGAAAATCAGCGATATTTAAGGGGAAAAACAGGGTTTTCTATGAAAATAAGCGATATTTCAGGGGAAAAACAGGGATTTCTATGAAAATCAGCGATATTTCAGGGGAAAAACAGGGATTTCTCAGAAAATAAGCAATATTTTAGGTAAAAAACAGGGATTTCTCAGAAAATAAGCGATATTTAAGGGGAAAAACAGGGTTTTCTATGAAAATAAGCGATATTTAAGGGGAAAAACAGGGATTTCTATGAAAATAAGCGATATTTCAGGGGAAAAACAGGGATTTCTATGAAAATAAGCGATATTTTTGGTGAAAAACAGGGATTTCCATGAAAATAAGCGATATTTAAGGGGAAAAACAGGGATTTCTATGAAAATAAGCGATATTTCAGGGGAAAAACAGGGATTTCTATGAAAATAAGCGATATTTAAGGGGAAAAACAGGGATTTCTATGAAAATAAGCGATATTTAAGGGGAAAACCAGGGATTTCTCAGAAAATGAGCGATATTTCAGGGGAAAAACAGGGATTTCTATGAAAATAAGCGATATTTAAGGGGAAAAACAGGGATTTCTATGAAAATAAGAGATATTTAAGGGGAAAAACAGGGATTTCTATGAAAATAAGCGATATTTCAGGGGAAAAACAGGGATTTCTATGAAAATAAGCGATATTTCAGGGGAAAATCAGGGATTTCTCAGAAAATAAGCGATATTTAAGGGGAAAAACAGGGATTTCTATGAAAATAAGCGATATTTAAGGGGAAAAACAGGGATTTCCATGAAAATAAGCGATATTTCAGGGGAGAAACAGGGATTTCTATGAAAATAAGCGATATTTCAGGGGAAAAACAGGGATTTCTATGAAAATAAGCGGTATTTAAGGGGAAAAACAGGGATTTCCATGAAAATCAGCGATATTTCAGGTGAAAAACAGGGATTTCTATGAAAATAAGCGATATTTAAGGGGAAAAACAGGGATTTCTATGAAAATAAGCGATATTTAAGGGGAAAAACAGGGATTTCTAAGAAAATCAGCGATATCAGCGGAAAAACAGGGATATCTATGAAAATCAGCGATATTTAAGGGGAAAAACAGGGATTTCTCAGAAAATAAGCGATATTTCAGGGGAAAAACAGGGATTTCTATGAAAATCAGCGATATTTTAGGGGAAAAACAGGGTTTTCTATGAAAATAAGCGATATTTAAGGGGAAAAACAGGGATTTCTCAGAAAATAAGCGATATTTCAGGGGAAAAACAGGGATATCTATGAAAATCAGCGATATTTAAGGGGATAATCAGGGATTTCTCAGAAAATGAGCGATATTTCAGGGGAAAAACAGGTTTTCTCAGACAATAAGCGATATTTCAGGGGAAAAACAGGGATTTCTCAGAAAATAAGCGATATTTCAGGGGAAAAACAGGGATTTCTATGAAAATAAGCGATATTTAAGGGGAAAAACAGGGATTTCTAAGAAAATCAGCGATATTTAAGGGGAAAAACAGGGATTTCTATGAAAATAAGCGATATTTTTGGTGAAAAACAGGGATTTCTATGAAAATAAGCGATATTTAAGGGGAAAAACAGGGATTTCTATGAAAATCAGCGATATTTCAGGGGAAAATCAGGGATTTCTATGAAAATAAGCGATATTTTAGGGGAAAAACAGGGATATCTATGAAAATCAGCGATATTTAAGGGGAAAAACAGGGATTTCTCAGAAAATAAGCGATATTTAAGGGGAAAAACAGGGATTTCTATGAAAATCAGCGATATTTAAGGGGATAATCAGGGATTTCTATGAAAATAAGCGATATTTCAGGGGAAAAACAGGGATTTCCATGAAAATAAGCGATATTTCAGGGGAAAAACAGGGATTTCCATGAAAAAAAGCGATATTTAAGGGGAAAAACAGGGATTTCTATGAAAATAAGCGATATTTCAGGGGAAAAACAGGGATATCTATGAAAATAAGCGATATTTCAGGGGAAAAACAGGGATTTCTATGAAAATCAGCGATATTTAAGGGGATAATCAGGGATTTCTCAGAAAATGAGCGATATTTCAGGGGAAAAACAGGGTTTTCTCAGACAATAAGCGATATTTAAGGGGAAAAACAGGGATTTCTATGAAAATAAGCGATATTTCAGGGGAAAAACAGGGATTTCTATGAAAATAAGCGATATTTCAGGGGAAAAACAGGGATTTCTAAGAAAATCAGCGATATTTAAGGGGAAAAACAGGGATTTCTATGAAAATAAGCGATATTTTTGGTGAAAAACAGGGATTTCTATGAAAATAAGCGATATTTAAGGGGAAAAACAGGGATTTCTATGAAAATCAGCGATATTTCAGGGGAAAAACAGGGATTTCTATGAAAATAAGCGATATTTTAGGGGAAAAACAGGGATATCTATGAAAATCAGCGATATTTAAGGGGAAAAACAGGGATTTCTCAGAAAATAAGCGATATTTAAGGGGAAAAACAGGGATTTCTATGAAAATCAGCGATATTTAAGGGGATAATCAGGGATTTCTATGAAAATAAGCGATATTTAAGGGGAAAAACAGGGATTTCTATGAAAATAAGCGATATTTAAGGGGAAAAACAGGGATTTCCATGAAAATAAGCGATATTTAAGGGGAAAAACAGGGATTTCTATGAAAATAAGCGGTATTTCAGGGGAAAAACAGGGATTTCTATGAAAATAAGCGATATTTCAGGGGAAAAACAGGGATATCTATGAAAATCAGCGATATTTAAGGGGAAAAACAGGGATTTCTATGAAAATAAGCGATATTTCAGGGGAAAAACAGGGATTTCTAAGAAAATAAGCGATATTTCAGGGGAGAAACAGGGATTTCTATGAAAATAAGCGATATTTCAGGGGAAAAACAGGGATTTCTATGAAAATAAGCGATATTTAAGTGGAAAAACAGGGATTTCTATGAAAATCAGCGATATTTCAGGGGAAAAACAGGGATTTCTATGAAAATAAGCGATATTTAAGGGGAAAAACAGGGATTTCTAAGAAAATCAGCGATATCAGGGGAAAAACAGGGATATCTATGAAAATCAGCGATATTTAAGGGGAAAAACAGGGTTTTCTATGAAAATAAGCGATATTTAAGGGGAAAAACAGGGATTTCTATGAAAATCAGCGATATTTCAGGGGAAAAACAGGGATTTCTCAGAAAATAAGCAATATTTTAGGTAAAAAACAGGGATTTCTCAGAAAATAAGCGATATTTAAGGGGAAAAACAGGGTTTTCTATGAAAATAAGCGATATTTAAGGGGAAAAACAGGGATTTCTATGAAAATAAGCGATATTTCAGGGGAAAAACAGGGATTTCTATGAAAATAAGCGATATTTTTGGTGAAAAACAGGGATTTCCATGAAAATAAGCGATATTTAAGGGGAAAAACAGGGATTTCTATGAAAATAAGCGATATTTCAGGGGAAAAACAGGGATTTCTATGAAAATAAGCGATATTTCAGGGGAAAAACAGGGATTTCTATGAAAATAAGCGATATTTAAGGGGAAAACCAGGGATTTCTCAGAAAATGAGCGATATTTCAGGGGAAAAACAGGGATTTCTATGAAAATAAGCGATATTTAAGGGGAAAAACAGGGATTTCTATGAAAATAAGAGATATTTAAGGGGAAAAACAGGGATTTCTATGAAAATAAGCGATATTTCAGGGGAAAAACAGGGATTTCTATGAAAATAAGCGATATTTCAGGGGAAAATCAGGGATTTCTCAGAAAATAAGCGATATTTAAGGGGAAAAACAGGGATTTCTATGAAAATAAGCGATATTTAAGGGGAAAAACAGGGATTTCCATGAAAATAAGCGATATTTCAGGGGAGAAACAGGGATTTCTATGAAAATAAGCGATATTTCAGGGGAAAAACAGGGATTTCTATGAAAATAAGCGGTATTTAAGGGGAAAAACAGGGATTTCCATGAAAATCAGCGATATTTCAGGGGAAAAACAGGGATTTCTCAGAAAATAAGCGATATTTAAGGGGAAAAACAGGGATTTCTATGAAAATAAGCGATATTTAAGGGGAAAAACAGGGATTTCTAAGAAAATCAGCGATATCAGCGGAAAAACAGGGATATCTATGAAAATCAGCGATATTTAAGGGGAAAAACAGGGATTTCTCAGAAAATAAGCGATATTTCAGGGGAAAAACAGGGATTTCTATGAAAATCAGCGATATTTCAGGGGAAAAACAGGGTTTTCTATGAAAATAAGCGATATTTAAGGGGAAAAACAGGGATTTCTCAGAAAATAAGCGATATTTCAGGGGAAAAACAGGGATATCTATGAAAATCAGCGATATTTAAGGGGATAATCAGGGATTTCTCAGAAAATGAGCGATATTTCAGGGGAAAAACAGGTTTTCTCAGACAATAAGCGATATTTCAGGGGAAAAACAGGGATTTCTCAGAAAATAAGCGATATTTCAGGGGAAAAACAGGGATTTCTATGAAAATAAGCGATATTTAAGGGGAAAAACAGGGATTTCTAAGAAAATCAGCGATATTTAAGGGGAAAAACAGGGATTTCTATGAAAATAAGCGATATTTTTGGTGAAAAACAGGGATTTCTATGAAAATAAGCGATATTTAAGGGGAAAAACAGGGATTTCTATGAAAATCAGCGATATTTCAGGGGAAAATCAGGGATTTCTATGAAAATAAGCGATATTTTAGGGGAAAAACAGGGATATCTATGAAAATCAGCGATATTTAAGGGGAAAAACAGGGATTTCTCAGAAAATAAGCGATATTTAAGGGGAAAAACAGGGATTTCTATGAAAATCAGCGATATTTCAGGGGAAAAACAGGGATTTCTAAGAAAATCAGCGATATTTAAGGGGAAAAACAGGGATTTCTATGAAAATAAGCGATATTTTTGGTGAAAAACAGGGATTTCTATGAAAATAAGCGATATTTCAGGGGAAAAACAGGGATTTCTATGAAAATCAGCGATATTTCAGGGGAAAAACAGGGATTTCTATGAAAATAAGCGATATTTTAGGGGAAAAACAGGGATATCTATGAAAATCAGCGATATTTAAGGGGAAAAACAGGGATTTCTCAGAAAATAAGCGATATTTAAGGGGAAAAACAGGGATTTCTATGAAAATCAGCGATATTTAAGGGGATAATCAGGGATTTCTATGAAAATAAGCGATATTTAAGGGGAAAAACAGGGATTTCTATGAAAATAAGCGATATTTAAGGGGAAAAACAGGGATTTCCATGAAAATAAGCGATATTTAAGGGGAAAAACAGGGATTTCTATGAAAATAAGCGGTATTTCAGGGGAAAAACAGGGATTTCTATGAAAATAAGCGATATTTCAGGGGAAAAACAGGGATATCTATGAAAATCAGCGATATTTAAGGGGAAAAACAGGGATTTCTATGAAAATAAGCGATATTTCAGGGGAAAAACAGGGATTTCTAAGAAAATAAGCGATATTTCAGGGGAGAAACAGGGATTTCTATGAAAATAAGCGATATTTCAGGGGAAAAACAGGGATTTCTATGAAAATAAGCGGTATTTCAGGGGAAAAACAGGGATTTCTATGAAAATAAGCGATATTTAAGTGGAAAAACAGGGATTTCTATGAAAATCAGCGATATTTCAGGGGAAAAACAGGGATTTCTATGAAAATAAGCGATATTTAAGGGGAAAAACAGGGATTTCTAAGAAAATCAGCGATATCAGGGGAAAAACAGGGATATCTATGAAAATCAGCGATATTTAAGGGGAAAAACAGGGTTTTCTATGAAAATAAGCGATATTTCAGGGGAAAAACAGGGATTTCTATGAAAATCAGCGATATTTCAGGGGAAAAACAGGGATTTCTCAGAAAATAAGCAATATTTTAGGTAAAAAACAGGGATTTCTCAGAAAATAAGCGATATTTAAGGGGAAAAACAGGGTTTTCTATGAAAATAAGCGATATTTAAGGGGAAAAACAGGGATTTCTATGAAAATAAGCGATATTTCAGGGGAAAAACAGGGATTTCTATGAAAATAAGCGATATTTTTGGTGAAAAACAGGGATTTCCATGAAAATAAGCGATATTTAAGGGGAAAAACAGGGATTTCTATGAAAATAAGCGATATTTCAGGGGAAAAACAGGGATTTCTATGAAAATAAGCGATATTTAAGGGGAAAAACAGGGATTTCTATGAAAATAAGCGATATTTAAGGGGAAAACCAGGGATTTCTCAGAAAATGAGCGATATTTCAGGGGAAAAACAGGGATTTCTATGAAAATAAGCGATATTTAAGGGGAAAAACAGGGATTTCTATGAAAATAAGAGATATTTAAGGGGAAAAACAGGGATTTCTATGAAAATAAGCGATATTTCAGGGGAAAAACAGGGATTTCTATGAAAATAAGCGATATTTCAGGGGAAAATCAGGGATTTCTCAGAAAATAAGCGATATTTAAGGGGAAAAACAGGGATTTCTATGAAAATAAGCGATATTTAAGGGGAAAAACAGGGATTTCCATGAAAATAAGCGATATTTCAGGGGAGAAACAGGGATTTCTATGAAAATAAGCGATATTTCAGGGGAAAAACAGGGATTTCTATGAAAATAAGCGGTATTTAAGGGGAAAAACAGGGATTTCCATGAAAATCAGCGATATTTCAGGTGAAAAACAGGGATTTCTATGAAAATAAGCGATATTTAAGGGGAAAAACAGGGATTTCTATGAAAATAAGCGATATTTAAGGGGAAAAACAGGGATTTCTAAGAAAATCAGCGATATCAGCGGAAAAACAGGGATATCTATGAAAATCAGCGATATTTAAGGGGAAAAACAGGGATTTCTCAGAAAATAAGCGATATTTCAGGGGAAAAACAGGGATTTCTATGAAAATCAGCGATATTTTAGGGGAAAAACAGGGTTTTCTATGAAAATAAGCGATATTTAAGGGGAAAAACAGGGATTTCTCAGAAAATAAGCGATATTTCAGGGGAAAAACAGGGATATCTATGAAAATCAGCGATATTTAAGGGGATAATCAGGGATTTCTCAGAAAATGAGCGATATTTCAGGGGAAAAACAGGTTTTCTCAGACAATAAGCGATATTTCAGGGGAAAAACAGGGATTTCTCAGAAAATAAGCGATATTTCAGGGGAAAAACAGGGATTTCTATGAAAATAAGCGATATTTAAGGGGAAAAACAGGGATTTCTAAGAAAATCAGCGATATTTAAGGGGAAAAACAGGGATTTCTATGAAAATAAGCGATATTTTTGGTGAAAAACAGGGATTTCTATGAAAATAAGCGATATTTAAGGGGAAAAACAGGGATTTCTATGAAAATCAGCGATATTTCAGGGGAAAATCAGGGATTTCTATGAAAATAAGCGATATTTTAGGGGAAAAACAGGGATATCTATGAAAATCAGCGATATTTAAGGGGAAAAACAGGGATTTCTCAGAAAATAAGCGATATTTAAGGGGAAAAACAGGGATTTCTATGAAAATCAGCGATATTTAAGGGGATAATCAGGGATTTCTATGAAAATAAGCGATATTTCAGGGGAAAAACAGGGAATTCTATGAAAATAAGCGATATTTCAGGGGAAAAACAGGGATTTCCATGAAAAAAAGCGATATTTAAGGGGAAAAACAGGGATTTCTATGAAAATAAGCGATATTTCAGGGGAAAAACAGGGATTTCTATGAAAATAAGGGATATTTAAGGGGAAAACAGGGATTTCTATGAAAATAAGCGATATTTCAGGGGAAAAACAGGGATTTCTATGAAAATAAGCGATATTTAAGGGGAAAAACAGGGATTTCTCAGAAAATGAGCGATATTTCAGGGGAAAAACAGGGATTTCTATGAAAATAAGCGATATTTAAGGGGAAAAACAGGGATTTCTATGAAAATAAGCGATATTTCAGGGGAAAAACAGGGATTTCTATGAAAATAAGCGATATTTAAGGGGAAAAGCAGGGATTTCTCAGAAAATAAGCGATATTTAAGGGGAAAAACAGGGATTTCTATGAAAATAAGCGATATTTAAGGGGAAAAACAGGGATTTCCATGAAAATAAGCGATATTTCAGGGGAGAAACAGGGATTTCTATGAAAATAAGCGATATTTCAGGGGAAAAACAGGGATTTCTATGAAAATAAGCGGTATTTCAGGGGAAAAACAGGGATTTCTATGAAAATAAGCGATATTTCAGGGGAAAAACAGGGATTTCTATGAAAATAAGCGATATTTCAGGGGAAAATCAGGGTTTTCTCAGACAATAAGCGATATTTCAGGGGAAAAACAGGGATTTCTATGAAAATAAGCGATATCTCAGGGGAAAAACAGGGATATCTATGAAAATCAGCGATATTTAAGGGGAAAAACAGGGATTTCTCAGAAAATAAGCGATATTTAAGGGGAAAAACAGGGATTTCCATGAAAATAAGCGATATTTCAGGGGAAAAACAGGGATTTCTCAGAAAATAAGCGATATTTCAGGGGAAAAACAGGGATATCTATGAAAATCAGCGATATTTAAGGGGAAAAACAGGGATTTCTATGAAAATAAGCGATATTTAAGGGGAAAACCAGGGATTTCTATGAAAATAAGCGATATTTCAGGGGAAAAACAGGGATTTCTCAGAAAATGAGCGATATTTAAGGGGAAAAACAGGGATTTCTATGAAAATCAGCGATATTTCAGGGGAAAAACAGGGATATCTATGAAAATCAGCGATATTTAAGGGGATAATCAGGGATTTCTCAGAAAATGAGCGATATTTCAGGGGAAAAACAGGGTTTTCTCAGACAATAAGCGATATTTAAGGGGAAAAACAGGGATTTCTATGAAAATAAGCGATATTTCAGGGGAAAAACAGGGATATCTATGAAAATAAGCGATATTTAAGGGGAAAAACAGGGATTTCTAAGAAAATCAGCGATATTTCAGGGGAAAAACAGGGATTTCTATGAAAATAAGCGATATTTTTGGTGAAAAGCAGGGATTTCCATGAAAATAAGCGATATTTCAGGGGAAAAACAGGGATTTCTCAGAAAATGAGCGATATTTAAGGGGAAAAACAGGGATTTCTATGAAAATAAGAGATATTTCAAGGGAAAAACAGGGATTTCTATGAAAATAAGCGATATTTCAGGGGAAAAACAGGGATTTCTATGAAAATAAGCGATATTTCAGGGGAAAATCAGGGATTTCTCAGAAAATAAGCGATATTTCAGGGGAAAAACAGGGATTTCTATGAAAATAAGCGATATTTAAGGGGAAAAACAGGGATTTCCATGAAAATAAGCGATATTTCAGGGGAGAAACAGGGATTTCTATGAAAATAAGCGATATTTCAGGGGAAAAACAGGGATTTCTATGAAAATAAGCGGTATTTAAGGGGAAAAACAGGGATTTCTATGAAAATAAGCGATATTTCAGGGGAAAAACAGGGTTTTCTATGAAAATAAGCGATATTTTAGGGGAAAAACAGGGATATCTATGAAAATCAGCGATATTTAAGGGGATAATCAGGGATTTCTCAGAAAATGAGCGATATTTCAGGGGAAAAACAGGGTTTTCTCAGACAATAAGCGATATTTCAGGGGAAAAACAGGGTTTTCTATGAAAATAAGCGATATTTAAGGGGAAAAACAGGGATTTCTATGAAAATAAGCGATATTTAAGGGGAAAAACAGGGATTTCTAAGAAAATCAGCGATATTTCAAGGGAAAAACAGGGATTTCTATGAAAATAAGCGATATTTTTGGTGAAAAACAGGGATTTCTCAGAAAATAAGCGATATTTAAGGGGAAAAACAGGGATTTCTATGAAAATCAGCGATATTCAATGGGAAAAACAGGGATTTCAATGAAAATAAGCGATATTTCAGGGGAAAAACAGGGATATCTATGAAAATCAGCGATATTTAAGGGGAAAAACAGGGATTTCTATGAAAATAAGCGATATTTAAGGGGAAAAACAGGGATTTCTATGAAAATCAGCGATATTTAAGGGGATAATCAGGGATTTCTATGAAAATAAGCGATATTTAAGGGGAAAAACAGGGATTTCTTTGAAAATGAGCGATATTTAAGGGGAAAAACAGGGATTTCTATGAAAATAAGAGATATTTAAGGGGAAAAACAGGGATTTCTCAGAAAATAAGCGATATTTCAGGGGAAAAACAGGGATTTCTATGAAAATAAGCGATATTTCAGGGGAAAAACAGGGATTTCTATGAAAATAAGCGATATTTCAGGGGAAAACCAGGGATTTCTATGAAAATAAGCGATATTTCAGGGGAAAAACAGGGATTTCTCAGAAAATGAGCGATATTTAAGGGGAAAAACAGGGATTTCTATGAAAATAAGAGATATTTAAGGGGAAAAACAGGGATTTCTATCAAAATAAGCGATATTTCAGGGGAAAAACAGGGATTTCTATGAAAATAAGCGATATTTAAGGGGAAAATCAGGGATTTCTCAGAAAATAAGCGATATTTAAGGGGAAAAACAGGGATTTCTATGAAAATAAGCGATATTTAAGGGGAAAAACAGCGATTTCCATGAAAAAAAGCGATATTTCAGGGGAGAAACAGGGATTTCTATGAAAATAAGCGGTATTTCAGGGGAAAAACAGGGATTTCTATGAAAATAAGCGATATTTCAGGGGAAAAACAGGGATTTCTATGAAAATAAGCGATATTTAAGGGGAAAAACAGGGATTTCTATGAAAATAAGCGATATTTAAGGGGAAAAACAGGGATTTCTAAGAAAATCAGCGATATCAGGGGAAAAACAGGGATATCTATGAAAATCAGCGATATTTAAGGGGAAAAACAGGGTTTTCTATGAAAATAAGCGATATTTAAGGGGAAAAACAGGGATTTCTATGAAAATAAGCGATATTTAAGGGGAAAAACAGGGATTTCCATGAAAATAAGCGATATTTAAGGGGAAAAACAGGGATTTCTATGAAAATAAGCGATATTTCAGGGGAAAATCAGGGTTTTCTCAGACAATAAGCGATATTTCAGGGGAAAATCAGGGATTTCTATGAAAATCAGCGATATTTCAGGGGAAAAACAGGGATTTCTATGAAAATAAGCGATATTTAAGGGGAAAAGCAGGGATTTCTATGAAAATAAGCGATATTTCAGGGGAAAAACAGGGATTTCTATGAAAATAAGCGATATTTTTGGTGAAAAGCAGGGATTTCCATGAAAATAAGCGATATTTCAGGGGAAAAACAGGGATTTCTTTGAAAATGAGCGATATTTAAGGGGAAAAACAGGGATTTCTATGAAAATAAGAGATATTTAAGGGGAAAAACAGGGATTTCTCAGAAAATAAGCGATATTTCAGGGGAAAAACAGGGATTTCTATGAAAATAAGCGATATTTCAGGGGAAAATCAGGGATTTCTCAGAAAATAAGCGATATTTAAGGGGAAAAACAGGGATTTCTATGAAAATAAGCGATATTTAAGGGGAAAAACAGGGATTTCCATGAAAATAAGCGATATTTCAGGGGAGAAACAGGGATTTCTATGAAAATAAGCGATATTTCAGGGGAAAAACAGGGATTTCTATGAAAATAAGCGGTATTTCAGGGGAAAAACAGGGATTTCTATGAAAATAAGCGATATTTCAGGGGAAAAACAGGGATTTCTATGAAAATAAGCGATATTTAAGGGGAAAAACAGGGATTTCTGTGAAAATAAGCGATATTTAAGGGGAAAAACAGGGATTTCTAAGAAAATCAGCGATATCAGCGGAAAAACAGGGATATCTATGAAAATCAGCGATATTTAAGGGGAAAAACAGGGATTTCTCAGAAAATAAGCGATATTTCAGGGGAAAAACAGGGATTTCTATGAAAATAAGCGATATTTCAGGGGAAAAACAGGGATTTCTATGAAAATAAGCGATATTTAAGGGGAAAAACAGGGATTTCTAAGAAAATCAGCGATATCAGGGGAAAAACAGGGATATCTATGAAAATCAGCGATATTTAAGGGGAAAAACAGGGTTTTCTATGAAAATAAGCGATATTTAAGGGGAAAAACAGGGATTTCTATGAAAATAAGCGATATTTAAGGGGAAAAACAGGGATTTCCATGAAAATAAGCGATATTTAAGGGGAAAAACAGGGATTTCTATGAAAATAAGCGATATTTCAGGGGAAAATCAGGGTTTTCTCAGACAATAAGCGATATTTAAGGGGAAAAACAGGGTTTTCTATGAAAATAAGCGATATTTAAGGGGAAAAACAGGGATTTCCATGAAAATAAGCGATATTTAAGGGGAAAAGCAGGGATTTCTATGAAAATAAGCGATATTTCAGGGGAAAAACAGGGATTTCTATGAAAATAAGCGATATTTTTGGTGAAAAGCAGGGATTTCCATGAAAATAAGCGATATTTCAGGGGAAAATCAGGGATTTCTTTGAAAATGAGCGATATTTAAGGGGAAAAACAGGGATTTCTATGAAAATAAGAGATATTTAAGGGGAAAAACAGGGATTTCTCAGAAAATAAGCGATATTTCAGGGGAAAAACAGGGATTTCTATGAAAATAAGCGATATTTCAGGGGAAAATCAGGGATTTCTCAGAAAATAAGCGATATTTAAGGGGAAAAACAGGGATTTCTATGAAAATAAGCGATATTTCAGGGGAAAAACAGGGATTTCCATGAAAATAAGCGATATTTCAGGGGAGAAACAGGGATTTCTATGAAAATAAGCGATATTTCAGGGGAAAAACAGGGATTTCTATGAAAATAAGCGGTATTTCAGGGGAAAAACAGGGATTTCTATGAAAATAAGCGATATTTCAGGGGAAAAACAGGGATTTCTATGAAAATAAGCGATATTTAAGGGGAAAAACAGGGATTTCTGTGAAAATAAGCGATATTTAAGGGGAAAAACAGGGATTTCTAAGAAAATCAGCGATATCAGCGGAAAAACAGGGATATCTATGAAAATCAGCGATATTTAAGGGGAAAAACAGGGATTTCTCAGAAAATAAGCGATATTTCAGGGGAAAAACAGGGATTTCTATGAAAATAAGCGATATTTCAGGGGAAAACCAGGGATTTCCATGAAAATCAGCGATATTTCAGGGGAAAAACAGGGATTTCTATGAAAATAAGCGATATTTCAGGGGAAAAACAGGGATATCTATGAAAATCAGCGATATTTAAGGGGATAATCAGGGATTTCTCAGAAAATGAGCGATATTTCAGGGGAAAAACAGGGTTTTCTCAGACAATAAGCGATATTTCAGGGGAAAAACAGGGATTTCTATGAAAATAAGCGATATTTCAGGGGAAAAACAGGGATTTCTATGAAAATAAGCGATACTTAAGGGGAAAAACAGGGATTTCTAAGAAAATCAGCGATATTTAAGGGGAAAAACAGGGATTTCTATGAAAATAAGGGATATTTCAGGGGAAAAACAGGGATTTCTATGAAAATAAGCGATATTTAAGGGGAAAAACAGGGATTTCTCAGACAATAAGCGATATTTCAGGGGAAAAACAGGGATATCTATGAAAATCAGCGATATTTCAGGGGAAAAACAGGGATTTCCATGAAAATCAGCGATATTTCAGGGGAAAAACAGGGATTTCTATGAAAATCAGCGATATTTAAGGGGATAATCAGGGATTTCTATGAAAATAAGCGATATTTCAGGGGAAAAACAGGGATTTCTATGAAAATAAGCGATATTTTAGGGAAAAACAGGGATTTCCATGAAAATAAGCGATATTTAAGGGGAAAAACAGGGATTTCTATGAAAATAAGCGATATTTAAGGGGAAAAACAGGGATTTCTATGAAAATAAGCGATATTTCAGGGGAAAAACAGGGATTTCTCAGAAAATAAGCGATATTTAAGGGGAAAAACAGGGATTTCTATGAAAATAAGCGATATTTCAGGGGAAAAACAGGGATTTCCATGAAAATAAGCGATATTTCAGGGGAGAAACAGGGATTTCTATGAAAATAAGCGATATTTCAGGGGAAAAACAGGGATTTCTATGAAAATAAGCGATATTTCAGGGGAAAAACAGGGATTTCTTTGAAAATGAGTGATATTTAAGGGGAAAAACAGGGATTTCTATGAAAATAAGAGATATTTAAGGGGAAAAACAGGGATTTCTATGAAAATAAGCGATATTTCAGGGGAAAAACAGGGATTTCTATGAAAATAAGCGATATTTCAGGGGAAAATCAGGGATTTCTCAGAAAATAAGCGATATTTAAGGGGAAAAACAGGGATTTCTATGAAAATCAGCGATATTTAAGGGGAAAAACAGGGATTTCTATGAAAATAAGCGATATTTAAGGGGAAAAACAGGGATTTCTATGAAAATAAGCGATATTTAAGGGGAAAAACAGGGATTTCCATGAAAATAAGCGATATTTAAGGGGAAAAACAGGGATTTCTATGAAAATAAGCGATATTTCAGGGGAAAATCAGGGTTTTCTCAGACAATAAGCGATATTTCAGGGGAAAATCAGGGATTTCTATGAAAATCAGCGATATTTCAGGGGAAAAACAGGGATTTCTATGAAAATAAGCGATATTTAAGGGGAAAAGCAGGGATTTCTATGAAAATAAGCGATATTTCAGGGGAAAAACAGGGATTTCTATGAAAATAAGCGATATTTTTGGTGAAAAGCAGGGATTTCCATGAAAATAAGCGATATTTCAGGGGAAAAACAGGGATTTCTTTGAAAATGAGCGATATTTAAGGGGAAAAACAGGGATTTCTATGAAAATAAGAGATATTTAAGGGGAAAAACAGGGATTTCTCAGAAAATAAGCGATATTTAAGGGGAAAAACAGGGATTTCTATGAAAATAAGCGATATTTCAGGGGAAAAACAGGGATTTCCATGAAAATAAGCGATATTTCAGGGGAGAAACAGGGATTTCTATGAAAATAAGCGATATTTCAGGGGAAAAACAGGGATTTCTATGAAAATAAGCGGTATTTCAGGGGAAAAACAGGGATTTCTATGAAAATAAGCGATATTTCAGGGGAAAAACAGGGATTTCTATGAAAATAAGCGATATTTAAGGGGAAAAACAGGGATTTCTGTGAAAATAAGCGATATTTAAGGGGAAAAACAGGGATTTCTAAGAAAATCAGCGATATCAGCGGAAAAACAGGGATATCTATGAAAATCAGCGATATTTAAGGGGAAAAACAGGGATTTCTCAGAAAATAAGCGATATTTCAGGGGAAAAACAGGGATTTCTATGAAAATAAGCGATATTTCAGGGGAAAACCAGGGATTTCCATGAAAATCAGCGATATTTCAGGGGAAAAACAGGGATATCTATGAAAATCAGCGATATTTAAGGGGAAAAACAGGGTTTTCTCAGACAATAAGCGATATTTTAGTTGAAAAACAGGGATTTCTCAGAAAATGAGCGATATTTCAGGGGAAAAACAGGGTTTTCTCAGACAATAAGCGATATTTCAGGGGAAAAACAGGGATTTCTATGAAAATAAGCGATATTTCAGGGGAAAAACAGGGATTTCTATGAAAATAAGCGATACTTAAGGGGATAAACAGGGATTTCTAAGAAAATCAGCGATATTTCAGGGGAAAAACAGGGATTTCTATGAAAATAAGCGATATTTCAGGGGAAAAACAGGGATTTCTATGAAAATAAGCGATATTTAAGGGGAAAAACAGGGATTTCTGTGAAAATAAGCGATATTTAAGGGGAAAAACAGGGATTTCTAAGAAAATCAGCGATATCAGCGGAAAAACAGGGATATCTATGAAAATCAGCGATATTTAAGGGGAAAAACAGGGATTTCTCAGAAAATAAGCGATATTTCAGGGGAAAAACAGGGATTTCTATGAAAATAAGCGATATTTCAGGGGAAAACCAGGGATTTCCATGAAAATCAGCGATATTTCAGGGGAAAAACAGGGATTTCTATGAAAATAAGCGATATTTCAGGGGAAAAACAGGGATATCTATGAAAATCAGCGATATTTAAGGGGATAATCAGGGATTTCTCAGAAAATGAGCGATATTTCAGGGGAAAAACAGGGTTTTCTCAGACAATAAGCGATATTTCAGGGGAAAAACAGGGATTTCTATGAAAATAAGCGATATTTCAGGGGAAAAACAGGGATTTCTATGAAAATAAGCGATACTTAAGGGGAAAAACAGGGATTTCTAAGAAAATCAGCGATATTTAAGGGGAAAAACAGGGATTTCTATGAAAATAAGCGATATTTTTGGTGAAAAACAGGGATTTCTATGAAAATAAGCGATATTTAAGGGGAAAAACAGGGATTTCTATGAAAATAAGCGATATTTCAGGGGAAAAACAGGGATATCTATGAAAATCAGCGATATTTCAGGGGAAAAACAGGGATTTCCATGAAAATCAGCGATATTTCAGGGGAAAAACAGGGATTTCTATGAAAATCAGCGATATTTAAGGGGATAATCAGGGATTTCTATGAAAATAAGCGATATTTCAGGGGAAAAACAGGGATTTCTATGAAAATAAGCGATATTTTAGGGAAAAACAGGGATTTCCATGAAAATAAGCGATATTTAAGGGGAAAAACAGGGATTTCTATGAAAATAAGCGATATTTAAGGGGAAAAACAGGGATTTCTATGAAAATAAGCGATATTTCAGGGGAAAAACAGGGATTTCTCAGAAAATAAGCGATATTTAAGGGGAAAAACAGGGATTTCTATGAAAATAAGCGATATTTCAGGGGAAAAACAGGGATTTCCATGAAAATAAGCGATATTTCAGGGGAGAAACAGGGATTTCTATGAAAATAAGCGATATTTCAGGGGAAAAACAGGGATTTCTATGAAAATAAGCGATATTTCAGGGGAAAACAGGGATTTCTTTGAAAATGAGCGATATTTAAGGGGAAAAACAGGGATTTCTATGAAAATAAGAGATATTTAAGGGGAAAAACAGGGATTTCTATGAAAATAAGCGATATTTCAGGGGAAAAACAGGGATTTCTATGAAAATAAGCGATATTTCAGGGGAAAATCAGGGATTTCTCAGAAAATAAGCGATATTTAAGGGGAAAAACAGGGATTTCTATGAAAATCAGCGATATTTTAGGGGAAAAACAGGGATTTCTATGAAAATAAGCGATATTTAAGGGGAAAAACAGGGATTTCTATGAAAATAAGCGATATTTAAGGGGAAAAACAGGGATTTCCATGAAAATAAGCGATATTTAAGGGGAAAAACAGGGATTTCTATGAAAATAAGCGATATTTCAGGGGAAAATCAGGGTTTTCTCAGACAATAAGCGATATTTCAGGGGAAAATCAGGGATTTCCATGAAAATAAGCGATATTTCAGGGGAAAAACAGGGATTTCTATGAAAATAAGCGATATTTAAGGGGAAAAGCAGGGATTTCTATGAAAATAAGCGATATTTCAGGGGAAAAACAGGGATTTCTATGAAAATAAGCGATATTTTTGGTGAAAAGCAGGGATTTCCATGAAAATAAGCGATATTTCAGGGGAAAAACAGGGATTTCTTTGAAAATGAGCGATATTTAAGGGGAAAAACAGGGATTTCTATGAAAATAAGAGATATTTAAGGGGAAAAACAGGGATTTCTCAGAAAATAAGCGATATTTCAGGGGAAAAACAGGGATTTCTATGAAAATAAGCGATATTTCAGGGGAAAATCAGGGATTTCTCAGAAAATAAGCGATATTTAAGGGGAAAAACAGGGATTTCTATGAAAATAAGCGATATTTCAGGGGAAAAACAGGGATTTCCATGAAAATAAGCGATATTTCAGGGGAGAAACAGGGATTTCTATGAAAATAAGCGATATTTCAGGGGAAAAACAGGGATTTCTATGAAAATAAGCGGTATTTCAGGGGAAAAACAGGGATTTCTATGAAAATAAGCGATATTTCAGGGGAAAAACAGGGATTTCTATGAAAATAAGCGATATTTAAGGGGAAAAACAGGGATTTCTGTGAAAATAAGCGATATTTAAGGGGAAAAACAGGGATTTCTAAGAAAATCAGCGATATCAGCGGAAAAACAGGGATATCTATGAAAATCAGCGATATTTAAGGGGAAAAACAGGGATTTCTCAGAAAATAAGCGATATTTCAGGGGAAAAACAGGGATTTCTATGAAAATAAGCGATATTTCAGGGGAAAACCAGGGATTTCCATGAAAATCAGCGATATTTCAGGGGAAAAACAGGGATTTCTATGAAAATAAGCGATATTTCAGGGGAAAAACAGGGATATCTATGAAAATCAGCGATATTTAAGGGGATAATCAGGGATTTCTCAGAAAATGAGCGATATTTCAGGGGAAAAACAGGGTTTTCTCAGACAATAAGCGATATTTCAGGGGAAAAACAGGGATTTCTATGAAAATAAGCGATATTTCAGGGGAAAAACAGGGATTTCTATGAAAATAAGCGATACTTAAGGGGAAAAACAGGGATTTCTAAGAAAATCAGCGATATTTAAGGGGAAAAACAGGGATTTCTATGAAAATAAGCGATATTTTTGGTGAAAAACAGGGATTTCTATGAAAATAAGCGATATTTAAGGGGAAAAACAGGGATTTCTCAGACAATAAGCGATATTTTAGGGGAAAAACAGGGATATCTATGAAAATCAGCGATATTTCAGGGGAAAAACAGGGATTTCCATGAAAATCAGCGATATTTCAGGGGAAAAACAGGGATTTCTATGAAAATCAGCGATATTTAAGGGGATAATCAGGGATTTCTATGAAAATAAGCGATATTTCAGGGGAAAAACAGGGATTTCTATGAAAATAAGCGATATTTTAGGGAAAAACAGGGATTTCCATGAAAATAAGCGATATTTAAGGGGAAAAACAGGGATTTCTATGAAAATAAGCGATATTTAAGGGGAAAAACAGGGATTTCTATGAAAATAAGCGATATTTCAGGGGAAAAACAGGGATTTCTCAGAAAATAAGCGATATTTAAGGGGAAAAACAGGGATTTCTATGAAAATAAGCGATATTTCAGGGGAAAAACAGGGATTTCCATGAAAATAAGCGATATTTCAGGGGAGAAACAGGGATTTCTATGAAAATAAGCGATATTTCAGGGGAAAAACAGGGATTTCTATGAAAATAAGCGATATTTCAGGGGAAAAACAGGGATTTCTTTGAAAATGAGCGATATTTAAGGGGAAAAACAGGGATTTCTATGAAAATAAGAGATATTTAAGGGGAAAAACAGGGATTTCTATGAAAATAAGCGATATTTCAGGGGAAAAACAGGGATTTCTATGAAAATAAGCGATATTTCAGGGGAAAATCAGGGATTTCTCAGAAAATAAGCGATATTTAAGGGGAAAAACAGGGATTTCTATGAAAATAAGCGATATTTCAGGGGAAAAACAGGGATTTCCATGAAAATAAGCGATATTTCAGGGGAGAAACAGGGATTTCTATGAAAATAAGCGATATTTCAGGGGAAAAACAGGGATTTCTATGAAAATAAGCGGTATTTCAGGGGAAAAACAGGGATTTCTATGAAAATAAGCGATATTTCAGGGGAAAAACAGGGATTTCTATGAAAATAAGCGATATTTCAGGGGAAAAACAGGGATTTCTCAGAAAATAAGCGATATTTCAGGGGAAAAACAGGGATTTCTAAGAAAATCAGCGATATCAGCGGAAAAACAGGGATATCTATGAAAATCAGCGATATTTAAGGGGAAAAACAGGGATTTCTCAGAAAATAAGCGATATTTCAGGGGAAAAACAGGGATTTCCATGAAAATCAGCGATATTTCAGGGGAAAAACAGGGATTTCCATGAAAATCAGCGATATTTCAGGGGAAAAACAGGGATTTCTATGAAAATAAGCGATATTTCAGGGGAAAAACAGGGATATCTATGAAAATCAGCGATATTTAAGGGGATAATCAGGGATTTCTCAGAAAATGAGCGATATTTCAGGGGAAAAACAGGGTTTTCTCAGACAATAAGCGATATTTCAGGGGAAAAACAGGGATTTCTATGAAAATAAGCGATATTTTTGGTGAAAAACAGGGATTTCCATGAAAATAAGCGATATTTAAGGGGAAAAACAGGGATTTCTATGAAAATAAGCGATATTTCAGGGGAAAAACAGGGATTTCTATGAAAATAAGCGATATTTAAGGGGAAAAACAGGGATTTCTATGAAAATAAGCGATATTTCAGGGGAAAAACAGGGATTTCTATGAAAATGAGCGATATTTCAGGGGAAAAACAGGGATTTCTATGAAAATAAGCGATATTTAAGGGGAAAAACAGGGATTTCTATGAAAATAAGAGATATTTAAGGGGAAAAACAGGGATTTCTATGAAAATAAGCGATATTTCAGGGGAAAAACAGGGATTTCTATGAAAATAAGCGATATTTCAGGGGAAAATCAGGGATTTCTCAGAAAATAAGCGATATTTAAGGGGAAAAACAGGGATTTCTATGAAAATAAGCGATATTTAAGGGGAAAAACAGGGATATCTATGAAAATCAGCGATATTTAAGGGGAGAAACAGGGATTTCTATGAAAATAAGCGATATTTCAGGGGAAAAACAGGGATTTCTATGAAAATAAGCGGTATTTCAGGGGAAAAACAGGGATTTCTATGAAAATAAGCGATATTTCAGGGGAAAAACAGGGATTTCTATGAAAATAAGCGATATTTAAGGGGAAAAACAGGGATTTCTATGAAAATAAGCGATATTTAAGGGGAAAAACAGGGATTTCTAAGAAAATCAGCGATATCAGCGGAAAAACAGGGATATCTATGAAAATAAGCGATATTTAAGGGGAAAAACAGGGATTTCTCAGAAAATAAGCGATATTTCAGGGGAAAAACAGGGATTTCTATGAAAATAAGCGATATTTCAGGGGAAAAACAGGGTTTTCTATGAAAATAAGCGATATTTAAGGGGAAAAACAGGGATTTCTATGAAAATAAGCGATATTTCAGGGGAAAAACAGGGATATCTATGAAAATCAGCGATATTTAAGGGGATAATCAGGGATTTCTCAGAAAATGAGCGATATTTCAGGGGAAAAACAGGGTTTTCTCAGACAATAGGCGATATTTCAGGGGAAAAACAGGGATTTCTATGAAAATAAGCGATATTTCAGGGGAAAAACAGGGATTTCTATGAAAATAAGCGATATTTAAGGGGAAAAACAGGGATTTCTCAGAAAATAAGCGATATTTAAGGGGAAAAACAGGGATTTCTATGAAAATAAGCGATATTTTTGGTGAAAAACAGGGATATCTATGAAAATAAGCGATATTTAAGGGGAAAAACAGGGATTTCTATGAAAATCAGCGATATTTAAGGGGAAAAACAGGGATTTCTATGAAAATAAGCGATATTTTAGGGGAAAAACAGGGATATCTATGAAAATCAGCGATATTTCAGGGGAAAAACAGGGATTTCTCAGAAAATAAGCGATATTTAAGGGGAAAAACAGGGATTTCTATGAAAATAAGCGATATTTAAGGGGATAATCAGGGATTTCTATGAAAATAAGCGATATTTAAGGGGAAAAACAGGGATTTCTATGAAAATAAGCGATATTTTAGGGAAAAACAGGGATTTCCATGAAAATAAGCGATATTTCAGGGGAAAAACAGGGATTTCTATGAAAATAAGCGATATTTCAGGGGAAAAACAGGGATTTCTATGAAAATAAGCGATATTTCAGGGGAAAAACAGGGATTTCTATGAAAATAAGCGATATTTCAGGGGAAAACCAGGGATTTCTATGAAAATAAGCGATATTTCAGGGGAAAATCAGGGATTTCTCAGAAAATGAGCGATATTTAAGGGGAAAAACAGGGATTTCTCAGAAAATGAGCGATATTTCAGGGGAAAAACAGGGATTTCTATGAAAATAAGCGATATTTCAGGGGAAAAACAGGGATTTCTATGAAAATAAGCGATATTTAAGGGGAAAAGCAGGGATTTCTATGAAAATAAGCGATATTTCAGGGGAAAAACAGGGTTTTCTATGAAAATAAGCGATATTTAAGGGGAAAAACAGGGATATCTATGAAAATCAGCGATATTTAAGGGGATAATCAGGGATTTCTCAGAAAATGAGCGATATTTCAGGGGAAAAACAGGGTTTTCTCAGACAATAGGCGATATTTCAGGGGAAAAACAGGGATTTCTATGAAAATAAGCGATATTTCAGGGGAAAAACAGGGATTTCTATGAAAATAAGCGATATTTCAAGGGAAAAACAGGGATTTATATGAAAATCAGCGATATTTAAGGGGAAAAACAGGGATATCTATGAAAATCAGCGATATTTAAGGGGATAATCAGGGATTTCTCAGAAAATGAGCGATATTTCAGGGGAAAAACAGGGTTTTCTCAGACAATAGGCGATATTTCAGGGGAAAAACAGGGATTTCTATGAAAATAAGCGATATTTCAGGGGAAAAACAGGGATTTCTATGAAAATAAGCGATATTTCAAGGGAAAAACAGGGATTTATATGAAAATCAGCGATATTTAAGGGGAAAAACAGGGATTTCTATGAAAATAAGCGATATTTTTGGTGAAAAACAGGGATATCTATGAAAATAAGCGATATTTAAGGGGAAAAACAGGGATTTCTATGAAAATCAGCGATATTTAAGGGGAAAAACAGGGATTTCTATGAAAATAAGCGATATTTTAGGGGAAAAACAGGGATATCTATGAAAATCAGCGATATTTCAGGGGAAAAACAGGGATTTCTCAGAAAATAAGCGATATTTAAGGGGAAAAACAGGGATTTCTATGAAAATAAGCGATATTTAAGGGGATAATCAGGGATTTCTATGAAAATAAGCGATATTTAAGGGGAAAAACAGGGATTTCTATGAAAATAAGCGATATTTTAGGGAAAAACAGGGATTTCCATGAAAATAAGCGATATTTCAGGGGAAAAACAGGGATTTCTATGAAAATAAGCGATATTTCAGGGGAAAAACAGGGATTTCTATGAAAATAAGCGATATTTCAGGGGAAAAACAGGGATTTCTATGAAAATAAGCGATATTTCAGGGGAAAACCAGGGATTTCTATGAAAATAAGCGATATTTCAGGGGAAAATCAGGGATTTCTCAGAAAATGAGCGATATTTAAGGGGAAAAACAGGGATTTCTCAGAAAATGAGCGATATTTCAGGGGAAAAACAGGGATTTCTATGAAAATAAGCGATATTTCAGGGGAAAAACAGGGATTTCTATGAAAATAAGCGATATTTAAGGGGAAAAGCAGGGATTTCTATGAAAATAAGCGATATTTCAGGGGAAAAACAGGGATTTCTATGAAAATAAGCGATATTTCAGGGGAAAAACAGGGATTTCTCAGAAAATAAGCGATATTTCAGGGGAAAAACAGGGATTTCTAAGAAAATCAGCGATATCAGCGGAAAAACAGGGATATCTATGAAAATCAGCGATATTTAAGGGGAAAAACAGGGATTTCTCAGAAAATAAGCGATATTTCAGGGGAAAAACAGGGATTTCTATGAAAATCAGCGATATTTCAGGGGAAAAACAGGGATTTCCATGAAAATCAGCGATATTTCAGGGGAAAAACAGGGATTTCTATGAAAATAAGCGATATTTCAGGGGAAAAACAGGGATATCTATGAAAATCAGCGATATTTAAGGGGATAATCAGGGATTTCTCAGAAAATGAGCGATATTTCAGGGGAAAAACAGGGTTTTCTCAGACAATAAGCGATATTTCAGGGGAAAAACAGGGATTTCTATGAAAATAAGCGATATTTTTGGTGAAAAACAGGGATTTCCATGAAAATAAGCGATATTTAAGGGGAAAAACAGGGATTTCTATGAAAATAAGCGATATTTCAGGGGAAAAACAGGGATTTCTATGAAAATAAGCGATATTTAAGGGGAAAAACAGGGATTTCTATGAAAATAAGCGATATTTCAGGGGAAAAACAGGGATTTCTATGAAAATGAGCGATATTTCAGGGGAAAAACAGGGATTTCTATGAAAATAAGCGATATTTAAGGGGAAAAACAGGGATTTCTATGAAAATAAGAGATATTTAAGGGGAAAAACAGGGATTTCTATGAAAATAAGCGATATTTCAGGGGAAAAACAGGGATTTCTATGAAAATAAGCGATATTTCAGGGGAAAATCAGGGATTTCTCAGAAAATAAGCGATATTTAAGGGGAAAAACAGGGATTTCTATGAAAATAAGCGATATTTAAGGGGAAAAACAGGGATATCTATGAAAATCAGCGATATTTAAGGGGAGAAACAGGGATTTCTATGAAAATAAGCGATATTTCAGGGGAAAAACAGGGATTTCTATGAAAATAAGCGGTATTTCAGGGGAAAAACAGGGATTTCTATGAAAATAAGCGATATTTCAGGGGAAAAACAGGGATTTCTATGAAAATAAGCGATATTTAAGGGGAAAAACAGGGATTTCTATGAAAATAAGCGATATTTAAGGGGAAAAACAGGGATTTCTAAGAAAATCAGCGATATCAGCGGAAAAACAGGGATATCTATGAAAATAAGCGATATTTAAGGGGAAAAACAGGGATTTCTCAGAAAATAAGCGATATTTCAGGGGAAAAACAGGGATTTCTATGAAAATAAGCGATATTTCAGGGGAAAAACAGGGTTTTCTATGAAAATAAGCGATATTTAAGGGGAAAAACAGGGATTTCTATGAAAATAAGCGATATTTCAGGGGAAAAACAGGGATATCTATGAAAATCAGCGATATTTAAGGGGATAATCAGGGATTTCTCAGAAAATGAGCGATATTTCAGGGGAAAAACAGGGTTTTCTCAGACAATAGGCGATATTTCAGGGGAAAAACAGGGATTTCTATGAAAATAAGCGATATTTCAGGGGAAAAACAGGGATTTCTATGAAAATAAGCGATATTTAAGGGGAAAAACAGGGATTTCTCAGAAAATAAGCGATATTTAAGGGGAAAAACAGGGATTTCTATGAAAATAAGCGATATTTTTGGTGAAAAACAGGGATATCTATGAAAATAAGCGATATTTAAGGGGAAAAACAGGGATTTCTATGAAAATCAGCGATATTTAAGGGGAAAAACAGGGATTTCTATGAAAATAAGCGATATTTTAGGGGAAAAACAGGGATATCTATGAAAATCAGCGATATTTCAGGGGAAAAACAGGGATTTCTCAGAAAATAAGCGATATTTAAGGGGAAAAACAGGGATTTCTATGAAAATAAGCGATATTTAAGGGGATAATCAGGGATTTCTATGAAAATAAGCGATATTTAAGGGGAAAAACAGGGATTTCTATGAAAATAAGCGATATTTTAGGGAAAAACAGGGATTTCCATGAAAATAAGCGATATTTCAGGGGAAAAACAGGGATTTCTATGAAAATAAGCGATATTTCAGGGGAAAAACAGGGATTTCTATGAAAATAAGCGATATTTCAGGGGAAAAACAGGGATTTCTATGAAAATAAGTGATATTTCAGGGGAAAACCAGGGATTTCTATGAAAATAAGCGATATTTCAGGGGAAAATCAGGGATTTCTCAGAAAATGAGCGATATTTAAGGGGAAAAACAGGGATTTCTCAGAAAATGAGCGATATTTCAGGGGAAAAACAGGGATTTCTATGAAAATAAGCGATATTTCAGGGGAAAAACAGGGATTTCTATGAAAATAAGCGATATTTAAGGGGAAAAGCAGGGATTTCTATGAAAATAAGCGATATTTCAGGGGAAAAACAGGGATTTCTATGAAAATAAGCGATATTTTTGGTGAAAAGCAGGGATTTCCATGAAAATAAGCGATATTTCAGGGGAAAAACAGGGATTTCTTTGAAAATGAGCGATATTTAAGGGGAAAAACAGGGATTTCTATGAAAATAAGAGATATTTAAGGGGAAAAACAGGGATTTCTCAGAAAATAAGCGATATTTCAGGGGAAAAACAGGGATTTCTATGAAAATAAGCGATATTTCAGGGGAAAATCAGGGATTTCTCAGAAAATAAGCGATATTTCAGGGGAAAAACAGGGATTTCTATGAAAATAAGCGATATTTCAGGGGAAAAACAGGGATTTCCATGAAAATAAGCGATATTTCAGGGGAGAAACAGGGATTTCTATGAAAATAAGCGATATTTCAGGGGAAAAACAGGGATTTCTATGAAAATAAGCGGTATTTCAGGGGAAAAACAGGGATTTCTATGAAAATAAGCGATATTTCAGGGGAAAAACAGGGATTTCTATGAAAATAAGCGATATTTAAGGGGAAAAACAGGGATTTCTGTGAAAATAAGCGATATTTAAGGGGAAAAACAGGGATTTCTAAGAAAATCAGCGATATTTCAGGGGAAAACCAGGGATTTCCATGAAAATCAGCGATATTTCAGGGGAAAAACAGGGATTTCTATGAAAATAAGCGATATTTAAGGGGAAAAACAGGGATATCTATGAAAATAAGCGGTATTTCAGGGGAAAAACAGGGATTTCTATGAAAATAAGCGATATTTCAGGGGAAAAACAGGGATTTCTATGAAAATAAGCGATATTTCAGGGGAAAAACAGGGATTTCTCAGAAAATAAGCGATATTTCAGGGGAAAAACAGGGATTTCTATGAAAATAAGCGATATTTCAGGGGAAAACCAGGGATTTCCATGAAAATCAGCGATATCTCAGGGGAAAAACAGGGATTTCTATGAAAATAAGCGATATTTCAGGGGAAAAACAGGGATTTCTCAGAAAATAAGCGATATTTAAGGGGAAAAACAGGGATTTCTATGAAAATGAGCGATATTTCAGGGGAAAAACAGGGTTTTCTCAGACAATAAGCGATATTTCAGGGGAAAAACAGGGATTTCTATGAAAATAAGCGATATTTCAGGGGAAAAACAGGGATTTCTATGAAAATAAGCGATATTTAAGGGGAAAAACAGGGATTTCTCAGAAAATCAGCGATATTTAAGGGGAAAAACAGGGATTTCTATGAAAATAAGCGATATTTTTGGTGAAAAACAGGGATTTCTATGAAAATAAGCGATATTTAAGGGGAAAAACAGGGATTTCTCAGACAATAAGCGATATTTTAGGGGAAAAACAGGGATATCTATGAAAATCAGCGATATTTAAGGGGAAAAACAGGGATTTCTCAGAAAATAAGCGATATTTAAGGGGAAAAACAGGGATTTCTATGAAAATCAGCGATATTTAAGGGGATAATCAGGGATTTCTATGAAAATAAGCGATATTTCAGGGGAAAAACAGGGATTTCTATGAAAATAAGCGATATTTTAGGGAAAAACAGGGATTTCTCAGAAAATCAGCGATATTTAAGGGGAAAAACAGGGATTTCTATGAAAATAAGCGATATTTCAGGGGAAAAACAGGGATTTCTATGAAAATAAGCGATATTTCAGGGGAAAAACAGGGATTTCTCAGAAAATAAGCGATATTTAAGGGGAAAAACAGGGATTTCTATGAAAATAAGCGATATTTCAGGGGAAAAACAGGGATTTCCATGAAAATAAGCGATATTTCAGGGGAGAAACAGGGATTTCTATGAAAATAAGCGATATTTCAGGGGAAAAACAGGGATTTCTATGAAAATAAGCGATATTTCAGGGGAAAAACAGGGATTTCTTTGAAAATGAGCGATATTTAAGGGGAAAAACAGGGATTTCTATGAAAATAAGAGATATTTAAGGGGAAAAACAGGGATTTCTATGAAAATAAGCGATATTTCAGGGGAAAAACAGGGATTTCTATGAAAATAAGCGGTATTTCAGGGGAAAAACAGGGATTTCTATGAAAATAAGCGATATTTCAGGGGAAAAACAGGGATTTCTATGAAAATAAGCGATATTTAAGGGGAAAAACAGGGATTTCTATGAAAATAAGCGATATTTAAGGGGAAAAACAGGGATTTCTAAGAAAATCAGCGATATCAGCGGAAAAACAGGGATATCTATGAAAATCAGCGATATTTAAGGGGAAAAACAGGGATTTCTCAGAAAATAAGCGATATTTCAGGGGAAAAACAGGGATTTCTATGAAAATAAGTGATATTTCAGGGGAAAAACAGGGTTTTCTATGAAAATAAGCGATATTTAAGGGGAAAAACAGGGATTTCTATGAAAATAAGCGATATTTCAGGGGAAAAACAGGGATATCTATGAAAATCAGCGATATTTAAGGGGATAATCAGGGATTTCTCAGAAAATGAGCGATATTTCAGGGGAAAAACAGGGTTTTCTCAGACAATAGGCGATATTTCAGGGGAAAAACAGGGATTTCTATGAAAATAAGCGATATTTCAGGGGAAAAACAGGGATTTCTATGAAAATAAGCGATATTTCAGGGGAAAAACAGGGATTTCTATGAAAATAAGCGATATTTAAGGGGAAAAACAGGGATTTCTATGAAAATAAGCGATATTTCAGGGGAAAAACAGGGATTTCTATGAAAATGAGCGATATTTCAGGGGAAAAACAGGGATTTCTATGAAAATAAGCGATATTTAAGGGGAAAAACAGGGATTTCTATGAAAATAAGAGATATTTAAGGGGAAAAACAGGGATTTCTATGAAAATAAGCGATATTTCAGGGGAAAAACAGGGATTTCTATGAAAATAAGCGATATTTCAGGGGAAAATCAGGGATTTCTCAGAAAATAAGCGATATTTAAGGGGAAAAACAGGGATTTCTATGAAAATAAGCGATATTTAAGGGGAAAAACAGGGATATCTATGAAAATCAGCGATATTTAAGGGGAGAAACAGGGATTTCTATGAAAATAAGCGATATTTCAGGGGAAAAACAGGGATTTCTATGAAAATAAGCGGTATTTCAGGGGAAAAACAGGGATTTCTATGAAAATAAGCGATATTTCAGGGGAAAAACAGGGATTTCTATGAAAATAAGCGATATTTAAGGGGAAAAACAGGGATTTCTATGAAAATAAGCGATATTTCAGGGGAAAAACAGGGATTTCTAAGAAAATCAGCGATATCAGCGGAAAAACAGGGATATCTATGAAAATAAGCGATATTTAAGGGGAAAAACAGGGATTTCTCAGAAAATAAGCGATATTTCAGGGGAAAAACAGGGATTTCTATGAAAATAAGCGATATTTCAGGGGAAAAACAGGGTTTTCTATGAAAATAAGCGATATTTAAGGGGAAAAACAGGGATTTCTATGAAAATAAGCGATATTTCAGGGGAAAAACAGGGATATCTATGAAAATCAGCGATATTTAAGGGGATAATCAGGGATTTCTCAGAAAATGAGCGATATTTCAGGGGAAAAACAGGGTTTTCTCAGACAATAGGCGATATTTCAGGGGAAAAACAGGGATTTCTATGAAAATAAGCGATATTTCAGGGGAAAAACAGGGATTTCTATGAAAATAAGCGATATTTAAGGGGAAAAACAGGGATTTCTCAGAAAATAAGCGATATTTAAGGGGAAAAACAGGGATTTCTATGAAAATAAGCGATATTTAAGGGGAAAAACAGGGATTTCTATGAAAATAAGCGATATTTAAGGGGAAAAACAGGGATTTCTATGAAAATCAGCGATATTTAAGGGGAAAAACAGGGATTTCTATGAAAATAAGCGATATTTTAGGGGAAAAACAGGGATATCTATGAAAATCAGCGATATTTCAGGGGAAAAACAGGGATTTCTCAGAAAATAAGCGATATTTCAGGGGAAAAACAGGGATTTCTATGAAAATAAGCGATATTTAAGGGGATAATCAGGGATTTCTATGAAAATAAGCGATATTTAAGGGGAAAAACAGGGATTTCTATGAAAATAAGCGATATTTAAGGGGAAAAACAGGGATTTCTAAGAAAATAAGCGATATTTCAGGGGAAAAACAGGGATTTCTATGAAAATAAGCGATATTTCAGGGGAAAAACAGGGATTTCTATGAAAATAAGCGATATTTCAGGGGAAAAACAGGGATTTCTATGAAAATAAGCGATATTTCAGGGGAAAACCAGGGATTTCTATGAAAATAAGCGATATTTCAGGGGAAAATCAGGGATTTCTCAGAAAATGAGCGATATTTAAGGGGAAAAACAGGGATTTCTCAGAAAATGAGCGATATTTCAGGGGAAAAACAGGGATTTCTATGAAAATAAGCGATATTTCAGGGGAAAAACAGGGATTTCTATGAAAATAAGCGATATTTAAGGGGAAAAACAGGGATTTCTCAGAAAATAAGCGATATTTTAGGTGAAAAACAGGGATTTCTATGAAAATCAGCGATATTTAAGGGGAAAAACAGGGATTTCTCAGAAAATAAGCGATATTTCAGGGGAGAAACAGGGATTTCTATGAAAATCAGCGATATTTCAGGGGAAAAACAGGGATTTCTATGAAAATAAGCGATATTTAAGGGGAAAAACAGGGATTTCTATGAAAATAAGCGATATTTCAGGGGAAAAACAGGGATTTCTATGAAAATAAGCGATATTTCAGGGGAAAAACAGGGATTTCTATGAAAATAAGCGATATTTAAGGGGAAAAACAGGGATTTCTAAGAAAATCAGCGATATCAGGGGAAAAACAGGGATATCTATGAAAATCAGCGATATTTAAGGGGAAAAACAGGGATTTCTCAGAAAATAAGCGATATTTAAGGGGAAAAACAGGGTTTTCTATGAAAATAAGCGATATTTAAGGGGAAAAACAGGGATTTCTATGAAAATCAGCGATATTTAAGGGGAAAAACAGGGATTTCTATGAAAATCAGCGATATTTCAGGGGAGAAACAGGGATTTCTATGAAAATAAGCGATATTTCAGGGGAAAATCAGGGATTTCTCAGAAAATGAGCGATATTTAAGGGGAAAATCAGGGATTTCTATGAAAATAAGCGATATTTCAGGGGAAAAACAGGGATTTCTATGAAAATAAGCGATATTTAAGGGGAAAAGCAGGGATTTCTATGAAAATAAGCGATATTTCAGGGGAAAAACAGGGATTTCTATGAAAATAAGCGATATTTTTGGTGAAAAGCAGGGATTTCCATGAAAATAAGCGATATTTCAGGGGAAAAACAGGGATTTCTTTGAAAATGAGCGATATTTCAGGGGAAAAACAGGGATTTCTATGAAAATAAGAGATATTTAAGGGGAAAAACAGGGATTTCTCAGAAAATAAGCGATATTTCAGGGGAAAAACAGGGATTTCTATGAAAATAAGCGATATTTCAGGGGAAAATCAGGGATTTCTCAGAAAATAAGCGATATTTAAGGGGAAAAACAGGGATTTCTATGAAAATAAGCGATATTTAAGGGGAAAAACAGGGATTTCCATGAAAATAAGCGATATTTCAGGGGAGAAACAGGGATTTCTATGAAAATAAGCGATATTTCAGGGGAAAAACAGGGATTTCTATGAAAATAAGCGGTATTTCAGGGGAAAAACAGGGATTTCTATGAAAATAAGCGATATTTCAGGGGAAAAACAGGGATTTCTATGAAAATAAGCGATATTTAAGGGGAAAAACAGGGATTTCTATGAAAATAAGCGATATTTAAGGGGAAAAACAGGGATTTCTAAGAAAATCAGCGATATCAGCGGAAAAACAGGGATATCTATGAAAATCAGCGATATTTAAGGGGAAAAACAGGGATTTCTCAGAAAATAAGCGATATTTCAGGGGAAAAACAGGGATTTCTATGAAAATAAGCGATATTTCAGGGGAAAACCAGGGATTTCCATGAAAATCAGCGATATTTCAGGGGAAAAACAGGGATTTCTATGAAAATAAGCGATATTTCAGGGGAAAAACAGGGATATCTATGAAAATCAGCGATATTTAAGGGGATAATCAGGGATTTCTCAGAAAATGAGCGATATTTCAGGGGAAAAACAGGGTTTTCTCAGACAATAGGCGATATTTCAGGGGAAAAACAGGGATTTCTATGAAAATAAGCGATATTTCAGGGGAAAAACAGGGATTTCTATGAAAATAAGCGATATTTAAGGGGAAAAACAGGGATTTCTCAGACAATAAGCGATATTTTAGGGGAAAAACAGGGATATCTATGAAAATCAGCGATATTTAAGGGGAAAAACAGGGATTTCTCAGAAAATAAGCGATATTTAAGGGGAAAAACAGGGATTTCTATGAAAATCAGCGATATTTAAGGGGATAATCAGGGATTTCTATGAAAATAAGCGATATTTCAGGGGAAAAACAGGGATTTCTATGAAAATAAGCGATATTTTAGGGAAAAACAGGGATTTCCATGAAAATAAGCGATATTTAAGGGGAAAAACAGGGATTTCTATGAAAATAAGCGATATTTAAGGGGAAAAACAGGGATTTCTATGAAAATAAGCGATATTTCAGGGGAAAAACAGGGATTTCTCAGAAAATAAGCGATATTTAAGGGGAAAAACAGGGATTTCTATGAAAATAAGCGATATTTCAGGGGAAAAACAGGGATTTCCATGAAAATAAGCGATATTTCAGGGGAGAAACAGGGATTTCTATGAAAATAAGCGATATTTCAGGGGAAAAACAGGGATTTCTATGAAAATAAGCGATATTTCAGGGGAAAAACAGGGATTTCTTTGAAAATGAGCGATATTTAAGGGGAAAAACAGGGATTTCTATGAAAATAAGAGATATTTAAGGGGAAAAACAGGGATTTCTATGAAAATAAGCGATATTTCAGGGGAAAAACAGGGATTTCCATGAAAATAAGCGATATTTCAGGGGAAAAACAGGGATTTCTCAGAAAATAAGCGATATTTAAGGGGAAAAACAGGGATTTCCATGAAAATAAGCGATATTTCAGGGGAGAAACAGGGATTTCTATGAAAATAAGCGATATTTCAGGGGAAAAACAGGGATTTCTATGAAAATAAGCGGTATTTCAGGGGAAAAACAGGGATTTCTCAGAAAATAAGCGATATTTCAGGGGAAAAACAGGGATTTCTATGAAAATAAGCGATATTTCAGGGGAAAAACAGGGATTTCTCAGAAAATAAGCGATATTTCAGGGGAAAAACAGGGATTTCTAAGAAAATCAGCGATATCAGCGGAAAAACAGGGATATCTATGAAAATCAGCGATATTTAAGGGGAAAAACAGGGATTTCTCAGAAAATAAGCGATATTTCAGGGGAAAAACAGGGATTTCTATGAAAATCAGCGATATTTCAGGGGAAAAACAGGGATTTCTCAGAAAATCAGCGATATTTCAGGGGAAAAACAGGGATTTCTATGAAAATAAGCGATATTTCAGGGGAAAAACAGGGATATCTATGAAAATCAGCGATATTTAAGGGGATAATCAGGGATTTCTCAGAAAATGAGCGATATTTCAGGGGAAAAACAGGGTTTTCTCAGACAATAAGCGATATTTCAGGGGAAAAACAGGGATTTCTATGAAAATAAGCGATATTTTTGGTGAAAAACAGGGATTTCCATGAAAATAAGCGATATTTAAGGGGAAAAACAGGGATTTCTATGAAAATAAGCGATATTTCAGGGGAAAAACAGGGATTTCTATGAAAATAAGCGATATTTAAGGGGAAAAACAGGGATTTCTATGAAAATAAGCGATATTTCAGGGGAAAAACAGGGATTTCTATGAAAATGAGCGATATTTCAGGGGAAAAACAGGGATTTCTATGAAAATAAGCGATATTTAAGGGGAAAAACAGGGATTTCTATGAAAATAAGAGATATTTAAGGGGAAAAACAGGGATTTCTATGAAAATAAGCGATATTTCAGGGGAAAAACAGGGATTTCTATGAAAATAAGCGATATTTCAGGGGAAAATCAGGGATTTCTCAGAAAATAAGCGATATTTCAGGGGAAAAACAGGGATTTCTATGAAAATAAGCGATATTTAAGGGGAAAAACAGGGATATCTATGAAAATCAGCGATATTTAAGGGGAGAAACAGGGATTTCTATGAAAATAAGCGATATTTCAGGGGAAAAACAGGGATTTCTATGAAAATAAGCGGTATTTCAGGGGAAAAACAGGGATTTCTATGAAAATAAGCGATATTTCAGGGGAAAAACAGGGATTTCTATGAAAATAAGCGATATTTAAGGGGAAAAACAGGGATTTCTATGAAAATAAGCGATATTTAAGGGGAAAAACAGGGATTTCTAAGAAAATCAGCGATATCAGCGGAAAAACAGGGATATCTATGAAAATCAGCGATATTTAAGGGGAAAAACAGGGATTTCTCAGAAAATAAGCGATATTTCAGGGGAAAAACAGGGATTTCTATGAAAATAAGCGATATTTCAGGGGAAAAACAGGGTTTTCTATGAAAATAAGCGATATTTAAGGGGAAAAACAGGGATTTCTATGAAAATAAGCGATATTTCAGGGGAAAAACAGGGATATCTATGAAAATCAGCGATATTTAAGGGGATAATCAGGGATTTCTCAGAAAATGAGCGATATTTCAGGGGAAAAACAGGGTTTTCTCAGACAATAGGCGATATTTCAGGGGAAAAACAGGGATTTCTATGAAAATAAGCGATATTTCAGGGGAAAAACAGGGATTTCTATGAAAATAAGCGATATTTAAGGGGAAAAACAGGGATTTCTCAGAAAATAAGCGATATTTAAGGGGAAAAACAGGGATTTCTATGAAAATAAGCGATATTTTTGGTGAAAAACAGGGATTTCTATGAAAATAAGCGATATTTAAGGGGAAAAACAGGGATTTCTATGAAAATCAGCGATATTTAAGGGGAAAAACAGGGATTTCTATGAAAATAAGCGATATTTTAGGGGAAAAACAGGGATATCTATGAAAATCAGCGATATTTCAGGGGAAAAACAGGGATTTCTCAGAAAATAAGCGATATTTAAGGGGAAAAACAGGGATTTCTATGAAAATAAGCGATATTTAAGGGGATAATCAGGGATTTCTATGAAAATAAGCGATATTTCAGGGGAAAAACAGGGATTTCTATGAAAATAAGCGATATTTTAGGGAAAAACAGGGATTTCTATGAAAATAAGCGATATTTCAGGGGAAAAACAGGGATTTCTATGAAAATAAGCGATATTTCAGGGGAAAAACAGGGATTTCTATGAAAATAAGCGATATTTCAGGGGAAAAACAGGGATTTCTCAGAAAATGAGCGATATTTAAGGGGAAAAACAGGGATTTCTATGAAAATAAGAGATATTTAAGGGGAAAAACAGGGATTTCTATGAAAATAAGCGATATTTCAGGGGAAAAACAGGGATTTCTATGAAAATAAGCGATATTTAAGGGGAAAATCAGGGATTTCTCAGAAAATAAGCGATATTTAAGGGGAAAAACAGGGATTTCTATGAAAATCAGCGATATTTAAGGGGAAAAACAGGGATTTCTCAGAAAATAAGCGATATTTCAGGGGAGAAACAGGGATTTCTATGAAAATAAGCGATATTTCAGGGGAAAAACAGGGATTTCTATGAAAATAAGCGGTATTTCAGGGGAAAAACAGGGATTTCTATGAAAATAAGCGATATTTCAGGGGAAAAACAGGGATTTCTATGAAAATAAGCGATATTTCAGGGGAAAAACAGGGATTTCTATGAAAATAAGCGATATTTCAGGGGAAAAACAGGGATTTCTAAGAAAATCAGCGATATCAGGGGAAAAACAGGGATATCTATGAAAATCAGCGATATTTAAGGGGAAAAACAGGGTTTTCTATGAAAATAAGCGATATTTAAGGGGAAAAACAGGGATTTCTATGAAAATCAGCGATATTTAAGGGGAAAAACAGGGATTTCTATGAAAATAAGCGATATTTCAGGGGAAAAACAGGGATTTCTATGAAAATAAGCGATATTTCAGGGGAAAATCAGGGATTTCTCAGAAAATGAGCGATATTTAAGGGGAAAATCAGGGATTTCTATGAAAATAAGCGATATTTCAGGGGAAAAACAGGGATTTCTATGAAAATAAGCGATATTTAAGGGGAAAAGCAGGGATTTCTATGAAAATAAGCGATATTTCAGGGGAAAAACAGGGATTTCTATGAAAATAAGCGATATTTTAGGGGAAAAACAGGGATATCTATGAAAATAAGCGATATTTCAGGGGAAAAACAGGGATTTCTCAGAAAATAAGCGATATTTTAGGGGAAAAACAGGGATTTCTAAGAAAATAAGCGATATTTCAGGGGAAAAACAGGGATTTCTATGAAAATCAGCGATATTTAATGGGAAAAGCAGGGATTTCTATGAAAATAAGCGATATTTTAGGGGAAAAACAGGGATTTCTATGAAAATAAGCGATATTTTAGGGAAAAACAGGGATTTCCAAGAAAATAAGCGATATTTAAGGGGAAAAACAGGGATTTCTATGAAAATAAGCGATATTTCAGGGGAAAAACAGGGATTTCTATGAAAATAAGCGATATTTCAGGGGAAAAACAGGGATTTCTATGAAAATAAGCGATATTTCAGGGGAAAAACAGGGATTTCTATGAAAATAAGCGATATTTCAGGGGAAAAACAGGGATTTCTCAGAAAATGAGCGATATTTAAGGGGAAAAACAGGGATTTCTATGAAAATAAGCGATATTTCAGGGGAAAAACAGGGATTTCTATGAAAATAAGCGATATTTAAGGGGAAAAACAGGGATTTCTATGAAAATAAGCGATATTTAAGGGGAAAAACAGGGATATCTATGAAAATCAGCGATATTTAAGGGGAGAAACAGGGATTTCTATGAAAATAAGCGATATTTCAGGGGAAAAACAGGGATTTCTATGAAAATAAGCGGTATTTCAGGGGAAAAACAGGGATTTCTATGAAAATAAGCGATATTTCAGGGGAAAAACAGGGATTTCTATGAAAATAAGCGATATTTAAGGGGAAAAACAGGGATTTCTATGAAAATAAGCGATATTTAAGGGGAAAAACAGGGATTTCTAAGAAAATCAGCGATATCAGCGGAAAAACAGGGATATCTATGAAAATCAGCGATATTTAAGGGGAAAAACAGGGATTTCTCAGAAAATAAGCGATATTTCAGGGGAAAAACAGGGATTTCTATGAAAATAAGTGATATTTCAGGGGAAAAACAGGGTTTTCTATGAAAATAAGCGATATTTAAGGGGAAAAACAGGGATTTCTATGAAAATAAGCGATATTTCAGGGGAAAAACAGGGATATCTATGAAAATCAGCGATATTTAAGGGGATAATCAGGGATTTCTCAGAAAATGAGCGATATTTCAGGGGAAAAACAGGGTTTTCTCAGACAATAGGCGATATTTCAGGGGAAAAACAGGGATTTCTATGAAAATAAGCGATATTTCAGGGGAAAAACAGGGATTTCTATGAAAATAAGCGATATTTCAGGGGAAAAACAGGGATTTCTATGAAAATAAGCGATATTTCAGGGGAAAAACAGGGATTTCTATGAAAATAAGCGATATTTTAGGGGAAAAACAGGGATTTCTATGAAAATAAGCGATATTTAAGGGGAAAAACAGGGATTTCTATGAAAATCAGCGATATTTAAGGGGAAAAACAGGGATTTCTATGAAAATAAGCGATATTTTAGGGGAAAAACAGGGATATCTATGAAAATCAGCGATATTTCAGGGGAAAAACAGGGATTTCTCAGAAAATAAGCGATATTTAAGGGGAAAAACAGGGATTTCTATGAAAATAAGCGATATTTAAGGGGATAATCAGGGATTTCTATGAAAATAAGCGATATTTAAGGGGAAAAACAGGGATTTCTATGAAAATAAGCGATATTTTAGGGAAAAACAGGGATTTCTATGAAAATAAGCGATATTTCAGGGGAAAAACAGGGATTTCTATGAAAATAAGCGATATTTCAGGGGAAAAACAGGGATTTCTATGAAAATAAGCGATATTTCAGGGGAAAAACAGGGATTTCTATGAAAATAAGCGATATTTCAGGGGAAAACCAGGGATTTCTATGAAAATAAGCGATATTTCAGGGGAAAATCAGGGATTTCTCAGAAAATGAGCGATATTTAAGGGGAAAAACAGGGATTTCTATGAAAATAAGAGATATTTAAGGGGAAAAACAGGGATTTCTATGAAAATAAGCGATATTTCAGGGGAAAAACAGGGATTTCTATGAAAATAAGCGATATTTAAGGGGAAAATCAGGGATTTCTCAGAAAATAAGCGATATTTAAGGGGAAAAACAGGGATTTCTATGAAAATCAGCGATATTTAAGGGGAAAAACAGGGATTTCTCAGAAAATAAGCGATATTTCAGGGGAGAAACAGGGATTTCTATGAAAATAAGCGATATTTCAGGGGAAAAACAGGGATTTCTATGAAAATAAGCGGTATTTCAGGGGAAAAACAGGGATTTCTATGAAAATAAGCGATATTTCAGGGGAAAAACAGGGATTTCTATGAAAATAAGCGATATTTCAGGGGAAAAACAGGGATTTCTATGAAAATAAGCGATATTTCAGGGGAAAAACAGGGATTTCTAAGAAAATCAGCGATATCAGGGGAAAAACAGGGATATCTATGAAAATCAGCGATATTTAAGGGGAAAAACAGGGTTTTCTATGAAAATAAGCGATATTTAAGGGGAAAAACAGGGATTTCTATGAAAATCAGCGATATTTAAGGGGAAAAACAGGGATTTCTATGAAAATAAGCGATATTTCAGGGGAAAAACAGGGATTTCTATGAAAATAAGCGATATTTCAGGGGAAAATCAGGGATTTCTCAGAAAATGAGCGATATTTAAGGGGAAAATCAGGGATTTCTATGAAAATAAGCGATATTTAAGGGGAAAAACAGGGATTTCTATGAAAATAAGCGATATTTAAGGGGAAAAGCAGGGATTTCTATGAAAATAAGCGATATTTCAGGGGAAAAACAGGGATTTCTATGAAAATAAGCGATATTTTAGGGGAAAAACAGGGATATCTATGAAAATAAGCGATATTTCAGGGGAAAAACAGGGATTTCTCAGAAAATAAGCGATATTTTAGGGGAAAAACAGGGATTTCTAAGAAAATCAGCGATATTTCAGGGGAAAAACAGGGATTTCTATGAAAATCAGCGATATTTAATGGGAAAAGCAGGGATTTCTATGAAAATAAGCGATATTTTAGGGGAAAAACAGGGATTTCTATGAAAATAAGCGATATTTTAGGGAAAAACAGGGATTTCCAAGAAAATAAGCGATATTTAAGGGGAAAAACAGGGATTTCTATGAAAATAAGCGATATTTCAGGGGAAAAACAGGGATTTCTATGAAAATAAGCGATATTTCAGGGGAAAAACAGGGATTTCTATGAAAATAAGCGATATTTCAGGGGAAAAACAGGGATTTCTATGAAAATAAGCGATATTTCAGGGGAAAAACAGGGATTTCTCAGAAAATGAGCGATATTTAAGGGGAAAAACAGGGATTTCTATGAAAATAAGCGATATTTCAGGGGAAAAACAGGGATTTCTATGAAAATAAGCGATATTTCAGGGGAAAAACAGGGATTTCTAAGAAAATCAGCGATATTTCAGGGGAAAAACAGGGATTTCTATGAAAATAAGCGATATTTTTGGTGAAAAGCAGGGATTTCCATGAAAATAAGCGATATTTAAGGGGAAAAACAGGGATTTCTATGAAAATGAGCGATATTTCAGGGGAAAATCAGGGATTTCTCAGAAAATAAGCGATATTTAAGGGGAAAAGCAGGGATTTCTATGAAAATAAGCGATATTTCAGGGGAAAAACAGGGATTTCTATGAAAATAAGCGATATTTCAGGGGAAAAACAGGGATATCTATGAAAATCAGCGATATTTAAGGGGAAAAACAGGGATATCCATGAAAATAAGCGATATTTAAGGGGAAAAACAGTTATTTCCATGAAAATAAGCGATATTTCAGGGGAAAAACAGGGATATCTATGAAAATAAGCGATATTTAAGGGGAAAAACAGGGATTTCTCAGAAAATAAGCGATATTTAAGGGGAAAAACAGGGTTTTCTATGAAAATAAGCGATATTTAAGGGGAAAATCAGGGATTTCTATGAAAATCAGCGATATTTAAGGGGAAAAACAGGGATTTCTCAGAAAATAAGCGATATTTAAGGGGAAAAACAGGGATTTCTATGAAAATCAGCGATATTTAAGGGGAAAAACAGGGATTTCTCAGAAAATAAGCGATATTTCAGGGGAGAAACAGGGATTTCTATGAAAATAAGCGATATTTCAGGGGAAAAACAGGGATTTCTATGAAAATAAGCGGTATTTCAGGGGAAAAACAGGGATTTCTATGAAAATAAGCGATATTTCAGGGGAAAAACAGGGATTTCTATGAAAATAAGCGATATTTCAGGGGAAAAACAGGGATTTCTATGAAAATAAGCGATATTTCAGGGGAAAAACAGGGATTTCTAAGAAAATCAGCGATATCAGGGGAAAAACAGGGATATCTATGAAAATCAGCGATATTTAAGGGGAAAAACAGGGTTTTCTATGAAAATAAGCGATATTTAAGGGGAAAAACAGGGATTTCTATGAAAATCAGCGATATTTAAGGGGAAAAACAGGGATTTCTATGAAAATAAGCGATATTTCAGGGGAAAAACAGGGATTTCTATGAAAATAAGCGATATTTCAGGGGAAAATCAGGGATTTCTCAGAAAATGAGCGATATTTAAGGGGAAAATCAGGGATTTCTATGAAAATAAGCGATATTTCAGGGGAAAACCAGGGATTTCTATGAAAATAAGCGATATTTCAGGGGAAAAACAGGGATTTCTCAGAAAATGAGCGATATTTAAGGGGAAAAACAGGGATTTCTATGAAAATAAGAGATATTTAAGGGGAAAAACAGGGATTTCTATGAAAATCAGCGATATTTCAAGGGAAAAACAGGGATTTCTATGAAAATAAGCGATATTTAAGGGGAAAATCAGGGATTTCTCAGAAAATAAGCGATATTTCAGGGGAAAAACAGGGATTTCTATGAAAATAAGCGATATTTAAGGGGAAAAACAGGGATTTCCATGAAAATAAGCGATATTTCAGGGGAAAAACAGGGATTTCTATGAAAATAAGCGATATTTCAGGGGAAAAACAGGGATTTCTATGAAAATAAGCGGTATTTCAGGGGAAAAACAGGGATTTCTCAGAAAATCAGCGATATTTAAGGGGAAAAACAGGGATTTCTAAGAAAATGAGCGATATCAGCGGAAAAACAGGGATATCTATGAAAATCAGCGATATTTAAGGGGAAAAACAGGGATTTCTCAGAAAATAAGCGATATTTCAGCGGAAAAACAGGGATATCTATGAAAATAAGCGATATTTAAGGGGAAAAACAGGGATTTCTATGAAAATCAGCGATATTTCAGGGGAAAAACAGGGATTTCTATGAAAATAAGCGATATTTAAGGGGAAAAACAGGGATTTCCATGAAAATAAGCGACATTTCAGGGGAAAAACAGGGATTTCTATGAAAATAAGCGATATTTAAGGGGAAAAACAGGGATATCTATGAAAATCAGCGATATTTAAGGGGATAATCAGTGATTTCTCAGAAAATGAGCGATATTTCAGGGGAAAAACAGGGTTTTCTCAGACAATAAGCGATATTTCAGGGGAAAAACAGGGATTTCTATGAAAATAAGCGATATTTCAGGGGAAAAACAGGGATTTCTATGAAAATAAGCGATATTTCAGGGGAAAAACAGGGATTTCTAAGAATATCAGCGATATTTAAGGGGAAAAACAGGGATTTCTATGAAAATAAGCGATATTTCAGGGGAAAATCAGGGATTTCCATGAAAGTAAGCGATATTTTAGGGGAAAAACAGGGATATCTATGAAAATCAGCGATATTTAAGGGGAAAAACAGGGATTTCTATGAAAATAAGCGATATTTAAGGGGAAAAACAGGGATTTCTATGAAAATCAGCGATATTTAAGGGGAAAAACAGGGATTTCTATGAAAATCAGCGATATTTCAGGGGAAAAACAGGGATTTCTATGAAAATAAGCGATATTTCAGGGGAAAAACAGGGATATCTATGAAAATCAGCGATATTTAAGGGGATAATCTGGGATTTCTCAGAAAATGAGCGATATTTAAGGGGAAAAACAGGGATTTCTATGAAAATAAGCGATATTTAAGGGGAAAAACAGGGATTTCTATGAAAATAAGCGATATTTCAGGGGAAAAACAGGGATTTCTATGAAAATAAGCGATATTTAAGGGGAAAAACAGGGATTTCTAAGAAAATCAGCGATATTTCAGGGGAAAAACAGGGATTTCTATGAAAATAAGCGATATTTTAGGGGATAATCAGTGATTTCTCAGAAAATGAGCGATATTTCAGGGGAAAAACAGGGTTTTCTCAGACAATAAGCGATATTTCAGGGGAAAAACAGGGATTTCTATGAAAATAAGCGATATTTCAGGGGAAAAACAGGGATTTCTATGAAAATAAGCGATATTTAAGGGGAAAAACAGGGATTTCTAAGAATATCAGCGATATTTAAGGGGAAAAACAGGGATTTCTATGAAAATAAGCGATATTTCAGGTGAAAATCAGGGATTTCTCAGAAAATAAGCGATATTTAAGGGGAAAAACAGGGATTTCTATGAAAATAAGCGATATTTCAGGGGAAAATCAGGGATTTCCATGAAAGTAAGCGATATTTTAGGGGAAAAACAGGGATATCTATGAAAATCAGCGATATTTAAGGGGAAAAACAGGGATTTCTATGAAAATAAGCGATATTTAAGGGGAAAAACAGGGATTTCTATGAAAATCAGCGATATTTAAGGGGAAAAACAGGGATTTCTATGAAAATCAGCGATATTTCAGGGGAAAAACAGGGATTTCTATGAAAATAAGCGATATTTCAGGGGAAAAACAGGGATATCTATGAAAATCAGCGATATTTAAGGGGATAATCTGGGATTTCTCAGAAAATGAGCGATATTTAAGGGGAAAAACAGGGATTTCTATGAAAATAAGCGATATTTAAGGGGAAAAACAGGGATTTCTATGAAAATAAGCGATATTTCAGGGGAAAAACAGGGATTTCTATGAAAATAAGCGATATTTAAGGGGAAAAACAGGGATTTCTAAGAAAATCAGCGATATTTCAGGGGAAAAACAGGGATTTCTATGAAAATAAGCGATATTTTTGGTGAAAAACAGGAATTTCCATGAAAATCAGCGATATTTCAGGGGAAAAACAGGGATTTCTCAGAAAATGAGCGATATTTAAGGGGAAAATCAGGGATTTCTCAGAAAATAAGCGATATTTCAGGGGAAAAACAGGGATTTCTATGAAAATAAGCGATATTTAAGGGGAAAAGCAGGGATTTCTAAGAAAATAAGCGATATTTCAGGGGAAAAACAGGGATTTCTCAGAAAATAAGCAATATCTCAGGGGAAAAACAGGGATATCTATGAAAATCAGAGATATTTCAGGGGAAAAACAGGGATTTCTCAGAAAATAAGCGATATTTAAGGGGAAAAACAGGGTTTTCTATGAAAATAAGCGATATTTAAGGGGAAAAACAGGGATTTCTCAGAAAATAAGCGATATTTAAGGGGAAAAACAGGGATTTCTATGAAAATCAGCGATATTTTAGGTGAAAAACAGGGATTTCCATGAAAATAAGCGATATTTCAGGGGAAAAACAGGGATTTCTATGAAAACAAGCGATATTTCACGGGAAAAACAGGGATTTCCATGAAAATAAGCGATATTTAAGGGGAAAAACAGGGATTTCTATGAAAATAAGCGATATTTAAGGGGAAAAACAGGGATTTCTATGAAAATAAGCGATATTTCAGGGGAAAACCAGGGATTTCTATGAAAATAAGCGATATTTCAGGGGAAAAACAGGGATATCTATGAAAATCAGCGATATTTAAGGGGAAAAACAGGGATTTCTATGAAAATAAGCGATATTTAAGGGGAAAAACAGGGTTTTCTATGAAAATAAGCGATATTTAAGGGGAAAAACAGGGATTTCTATGAAAATAAGCGATATTTCAGGGGAAAAACAGGGATTTCCATGAAAATAAGCGATATTTAAGGGGAAAAACAGGGATTTCTATGAAAATAAGCGATATTTCAGGGGAAAAACAGGGATTTCTGGGAAAATCAGCGATATTTCAGGGGAAAAACAGGGATTTCTATGAAAATAAGCGATATTTCAGGGGAAAACCAGGGATTTCTATGAAAATAAGCGATATTTCAGGGGAAAAACAGGGATTTCTCAGAAAATGAGCGATATTTAAGGGGAAAAACAGGGATTTCTATGAAAATAAGAGATATTTAAGGGGAAAAACAGGGATTTCTATGAAAATAAGCGATATTTAAGGGGAAAAACAGGGATTTCTATGAAAATAAGCGATATTTCAGGGGAAAATCAGGGATTTCTCAGAAAATAAGCGATATTTAAGGGGAAAAACAGGGATTTCTATGAAAATAAGCGATATTTAAGGGGAAAAACAGGGATTTCCATGAAAATAAGCGATATTTCAGGGGAGAAACAGGGATTTCTATGAAAATAAGCGATATTTCAGGGGAAAAACAGGGATTTCCATGAAAATAAGCGATATTTCAGGGGAAAAACAGGGATTTCTATGAAAATAAGCGATATTTCAGGGGAAAAACAGGGATTTCTCAGAAAATAAGCGATATTTCAGGGGAAAAACAGGGATTTCTATGAAAATAAGCGATATTTCAGGGGAAAAACAGGGATTTCTATGAAAATAAGCGATATTTCAGGGGAAAAACAGGGATTTCTATGAAAATAAGCGATATTTAAGGGGAAAAACAGGGATTTCCATGAAAATAAGCGATATTTCAGGGGAAAAACAGGGATTTCTATGAAAATCAGCGATATTTAAGGGGAAAAACAGGGATTTCCATGAAAATAAGCGATATTTAAGGGGAAAAACAGGGATTTCTATGAAAATAAGCGATATTTCAGGGGAAAAACAGGGATATCTATGAAAATCAGCGATATTTAAGGGGATAATCAGGGATTTCTCAGCAAATGAGCGATATTTCAGGGGAAAAACAGGGTTTTCTCAGACAATAAGCGATATTTCAGGGGAAAAACAGGGATTTCTATGAAAATAAGCGATATTTCAGGGGAAAAACAGGGATTTCTATGAAAATAAGCGATATTTAAGGGGAAAAACAGGGATTTCTCAGAAAATAAGCGATATTTCAGGGGAAAAACAGGGATTTCTATGAAAATAAGCGATATTTCAGGGGAAAACAGGGATTTCTATGAAAATAAGCGATATTTCAGGGGAAAACCAGGGATTTCTATGAAAATAAGCGATATTTAAGGGGAAAAACAGGGATTTCTATGAAAATGAGCGATATTTAAGGGGAAAAACAGGGATTTCTATGAAAATCAGCGACATTTAAGGGGAAAAACAGGGATTTCTATGAAAATAAGCGATATTTAAGGGGAAAATCAGGGATTTCTCAGAAAATAAGCGATATTTAAGGGGAAAAACAGGGATTTCTATGAAAATAAGCGATATTTCAGGGGAAAAACAGGGATTTCTATGAAAATAAGCGATATTTCAGGGGAAAAACAGGGATTTCTATGAAAATAAGCGATATTTCAGGGGAAAAACAGGGATTTCTATGAAAATAAGCGATATTTAAGGGGAAAAACAGGGATTTCTATGAAAATAAGCGATATTTCAGGTGAAAAACAGGGATTTCTCAGAAAATCAGTGATATTTAAGGGGAAAAACAGGGATTTCTAAGAAAATGAGCGATATCAGCGGAAAAACAGGGATATCTATGAAAATCAGCGATATTTAAGGGGAAAAACAGGGATTTCTCAGAAAATAAGCGATATTTCAGGGGAAAAACAGGGATTTCTATGAAAATAAGCGATATTTAAGGGGAAAAACAGGGATTTCCATGAAAATAAGCGATATTTAAGGGGAAAAACAGGGATTTCTATGAAAATAAGCGATGTTTCAGGGGAAAAAAAGGGATATCTATGAAAATCAGCGATATTTAAGGGGAAAAACAGGGATTTCTATGAAAATAAGCGATATTTCAGGGGAAAAACAGGGTTTTCTCAGACAATAAGCGATATTTAAGGGGAAAAACAGGGATTTCTATGAAAATAAGCGATATTTCAGGGGAAAAACAGGGATTTCTATGAAAATAAGCGATATTTAAGGGGAAAAACAGGGATTTCTATGAAAATAAGCGATATTTTTGGTGAAAAACAGGGATTTCCATGAAAATCAGCGATATTTTAGGGGAAAAACAGGGATTTCTATGAAAATAAGCGATATTTCAGGGGAAAACCAGGGATTTCTATGAAAATAAGCGATATTTCAGGGGAAAAACAGGGATATCTATGAAAATCAGCGATATTTAAGGGGAAAAACAGGGATTTCTATGAAAATAAGCGATATTTAAGGGGAAAAACAGGGATTTCTAAGAAAATAAGCGATATTTAAGGGGAAAAACAGGGATTTCTATGAAAATAAGCGATATTTAAGGGGAAAAACAGGGATTTCTATGAAAATAAGCGATATTTCAGGGGAAAATCAGGGATATCTATGAAAATCAGCGATATTTAAGGGGATAATCAGGGATTTCTCAGAAAATGAGCGATATTTCAGGGGAAAAACAGGGTTTTCTCAGACAATAAGCGATATTTCAGGGGAAAAACAGGGATTTCTATGAAAATAAGCGATATTTCAGGGGAAAAACAGGGATTTCTATGAAAATAAGCGATATTTAAGGGGAAAAACAGGGATTTCTAAGAAAATCAGCGATATTTCAGGGGAAAAACAGGGATTTCTATGAAAATAAGCGATATTTTTGGTGAAAAACAGGGATTTCCATGAAAATCAGCGATATTTCAGGGGAAAAACAGGGATTTCTATGAAAATAAGCGATATTTAAGGGGAAAATCAGGGATTTCTCAGAAAATAAGCGATATTTCAGGGGAAAAACAGGGATTTCTATGAAAATAAGCGATATTTAAGGGGAAAAGCAGCGATTTCTATGAAAATCAGCGATATTTTAGGTGAAAAACAGGGATTTCTCAGAAAATAAGCGATATCTCAGGGGAAAAAAAGGGTTTTCTCAGACAATAAGCGATATTTCAGGGGAAAAACAGGGATTTCTATGAAAATAAGCGATATTTCAGGGGAAAAACAGGGATTTCTATGAAAATAAGCGATATTTCAGGGGAAAAACAGGGATTTCCATGAAAATAAGCGATATTTCAGGGGAAAAACAGGGATTTCTATGAAAATAAGCGATATTTAAGGGGAAAAACAGGGATTTCTATGAAAATAAGCGATATTTCAGGGGAAAAACAGGGATTTCTATGAAAATGAGCGATATTTAAGGGGAAAAACAGGGATTTCTATGAAAATAAGCGATATTTCAGGGGAAAAACAGGGATTTCTATGAAAATAAGCGATATTTCAGGGGAAAACCAGGGATTTCTATGAAAATAAGCGATATTTCAGGGGAAAAACAGGGATATCTATGAAAATCAGCGATATTTAAGGGGAAAAACAGGGATTTCTATGAAAATAAGCGATATTTAAGGGGAAAAACAGGGATTTCTATGAAAATAAGCGATATTTCAGGGGAAAATCAGGGATATCTATGAAAATCAGCGATATTTAAGGGGAAAATCAGGGATTTCTATGAAAATAAGCGATATTTAAGGGGAAAAACAGGGTTTTCTATGAAAATAAGCGATATTTAAGGGGAAAAACAGGGATTTCTATGAAAATAAGCGATATTTTTGGTGAAAAACAGGGATTTCTATGAAAATAAGCGATATTTTAGGGAAAAACAGGGATTTCCATGAAAATAAGCGATATTTAAGGGGAAAAACAGGGATTTCCATGAAAATAAGCGATATTTCAGGGGAAAAACAGGGATTTCTATGAAAATAAGCGATATTTCAGGGGAAAAACAGGGATTTCTATGAAAATAAGCGATATTTAAGGGGAAAAACAGGGATTTCTAAGAAAATCAGCGATATTTCAGGGGAAAAACAGGGATTTCTATGAAAATAAGCGATATCTCAGGGGAAAAACAGGGATTTCTATGAAAATAAGCGATATTTAAGGGGAAAAACAGGGATTTCTATGAAAATAAGCGATATTTCAGGGGAAAAACAGGGATATCTATGAAAATAAGCGATATTTCAGGGGAAAAACAGGGATTTCTCAGAAAATAAGCGATATTTAAGGGGAAAAACAGGGATTTCTCAGAAAATAAGCGATATTTCAGGGGAAAAACAGGGTTTTCTATGAAAATAAGCGATATTTAAGGGGAAAAACAGGGATTTCTATGAAAATAAGCGATATTTAAGGGGAAAAACAGGGATTTCTAAGAAAATCAGCGATATTTCAGGGGAAAAACAGGGATTTCTATGAAAATAAGCGATATTTAAGGTGAAAAACAGGAATTTCTATGAAAATAAGCGATATTTCAGGGGAAAAACAGGGATTTCTATGAAAATAAGCGATATTTCAGGGGAAAATCAGGGATTTCTCAGAAAATAAGCGATATTTCAGGGGAAAAACAGGGATTTCTATGAAAATAAGCGATATTTCAGGGGAAAAACAGGGATTTCTATGAAAATCAGCGATATTTAAGGGGAAAAACAGGGATTTCTATGAAAATAAGCGATATTTCAGGGGAAAAACAGGGATTTCTCAGAAAATAAGCGATATTTAAGGGGAAAAACAGGGATTTCTATGAAAATAAGCGATATTTCAGGGGAAAACAGGGATATCTATGAAAATAAGCGATATTTAAGGGGAAAAACAGGGATTTCTATGAAAATAAGCGATATTTCAGGGGAAAAACAGGGATTTCTATGAAAATCAGCGATATTTAAGGGGATAATTAGGGATTTCTCAGAAAATGAGCGATATTTCAGGGGAAAAACAGGGATTTCTATGAAAATAAGTGATATTTCAGGGGAAAAACAGGGATTTCTATGAAAATAAGCGGTATTTCAGGGGAAAAACAGGGATTTCTATGAAAATAAGCGATATTTTTGGTGAAAAACAGGGATTTCCATGAAAATCAGCGATATTTCAGGGGAAAAACAGGGATTTCTATGAAAATAAGCGATATTTAAGGGGAAAATCAGGGATTTCTCAGAAAATAAGCGATATTTCAGGGGAAAAACAGGGATTTCTATGAAAATAAGCGATATTTAAGGGGAAAAGCAGCGATTTCTATGAAAATCAGCGATATTTTAGGTGAAAAACAGGGATTTCTCAGAAAATAAGCGATATCTCAGGGGAAAAAAAGGGTTTTCTCAGACAATAAGCGATATTTCAGGGGAAAAACAGGGATTTCTATGAAAATAAGCGATATTTCAGGGGAAAAACAGGGATTTCTATGAAAATAAGCGATATTTCAGGGGAAAAACAGGGATTTCCATGAAAATAAGCGATATTTCAGGGGAAAAACAGGGATTTCTATGAAAATAAGCGATATTTAAGGGGAAAAACAGGGATTTCTATGAAAATAAGCGATATTTCAGGGGAAAAACAGGGATTTCTATGAAAATGAGCGATATTTAAGGGGAAAAACAGGGATTTCTATGAAAATAAGCGATATTTCAGGGGAAAAACAGGGATTTCTATGAAAATAAGCGATATTTCAGGGGAAAACCAGGGATTTCTATGAAAATAAGCGATATTTCAGGGGAAAAACAGGGATATCTATGAAAATCAGCGATATTTAAGGGGAAAAACAGGGATTTCTATGAAAATAAGCGATATTTAAGGGGAAAAACAGGGATTTCTATGAAAATAAGCGATATTTCAGGGGAAAATCAGGGATATCTATGAAAATCAGCGATATTTAAGGGGAAAATCAGGGATTTCTATGAAAATAAGCGATATTTAAGGGGAAAAACAGGGTTTTCTATGAAAATAAGCGATATTTAAGGGGAAAAACAGGGATTTCTATGAAAATAAGCGATATTTTTGGTGAAAAACAGGGATTTCTATGAAAATAAGCGATATTTTAGGGAAAAACAGGGATTTCCATGAAAATAAGCGATATTTAAGGGGAAAAACAGGGATTTCCATGAAAATAAGCGATATTTCAGGGGAAAAACAGGGATTTCTATGAAAATAAGCGATATTTCAGGGGAAAAACAGGGATTTCTATGAAAATAAGCGATATTTAAGGGGAAAAACAGGGATTTCTAAGAAAATCAGCGATATTTCAGGGGAAAAACAGGGATTTCTATGAAAATAAGCGATATCTCAGGGGAAAAACAGGGATTTCTATGAAAATAAGCGATATTTAAGGGGAAAAACAGGGATTTCTATGAAAATAAGCGATATTTCAGGGGAAAAACAGGGATATCTATGAAAATAAGCGATATTTCAGGGGAAAAACAGGGATTTCTCAGAAAATAAGCGATATTTAAGGGGAAAAACAGGGATTTCTCAGAAAATAAGCGATATTTCAGGGGAAAAACAGGGTTTTCTATGAAAATAAGCGATATTTAAGGGGAAAAACAGGGATTTCTATGAAAATAAGCGATATTTAAGGGGAAAAACAGGGATTTCTAAGAAAATCAGCGATATTTCAGGGGAAAAACAGGGATTTCTATGAAAATAAGCGATATTTAAGGTGAAAAACAGGAATTTCTATGAAAATAAGCGATATTTCAGGGGAAAAACAGGGATTTCTATGAAAATAAGCGATATTTCAGGGGAAAATCAGGGATTTCTCAGAAAATAAGCGATATTTCAGGGGAAAAACAGGGATTTCTATGAAAATAAGCGATATTTCAGGGGAAAAACAGGGATTTCTATGAAAATCAGCGATATTTAAGGGGAAAAACAGGGATTTCTATGAAAATAAGCGATATTTCAGGGGAAAAACAGGGATTTCTCAGAAAATAAGCGATATTTAAGGGGAAAAACAGGGATTTCTATGAAAATAAGCGATATTTCAGGGGAAAACAGGGATATCTATGAAAATAAGCGATATTTAAGGGGAAAAACAGGGATTTCTATGAAAATAAGCGATATTTCAGGGGAAAAACAGGGATTTCTATGAAAATCAGCGATATTTAAGGGGATAATTAGGGATTTCTCAGAAAATGAGCGATATTTCAGGGGAAAAACAGGGATTTCTATGAAAATAAGTGATATTTCAGGGGAAAAACAGGGATTTCTATGAAAATAAGCGGTATTTCAGGGGAAAAACAGGGATTTCTATGAAAATAAGCGATATTTAAGGGGAAAAACAGGGATTTCTATGAAAATAAGCGATATTTAAGGGGAAAAACAGGGATTTCTCAGAAAATCAGCGATATTTAAGGGGAAAAACAGGGATTTCTAAGAAAATGAGCGATATCAGCGGAAAAACAGGGATATCTATGAAAATCAGCGATATTTAAGGGGAAAAACAGGGATTTCTATGAAAATGAGCGATATTTCAGGGGAAAAACAGGGATTTCTATGAAAATAAGCGATATTTAAGGGGAAAAACAGGGATTTCCATGAAAATAAGCGATATTTAAGGGGAAAAACAGGGATTTCTATGAAAATAAGCGATGTTTCAGGGGAAAAAAAGGGATATCTATGAAAATCAGCGATATTTAAGGGGAAAAACAGGGATTTCTATGAAAATGAGCGATATTTCAGGGGAAAAACAGGGTTTTCTCAGACAATAAGCGATATTTCAGGGGAAAAACAGGGATTTCTATGAAAATAAGCGATATTTCAGGGGAAAAACAGGGATTTCTATGAAAATAAGCGATATTTAAGGGGAAAAACAGGGTTTTCTCAGACAATAAGCGATATTTCAGGGGAAAAACAGGGATTTCTATGAAAATAAGCGATATTTTTGGTGAAAAACAGGGATTTCCATGAAAATCAGCGATATTTTAGGGGAAAAACAGGGATTTCTATGAAAATAAGCGATATTTCAGGGGAAAATCAGGGATTTCCATGAAAGTAAGCGATATTTTAGGGGAAAAACAGGGATATCTATGAAAATCAGAGATATTTAAGGGGAAAAACAGGGATTTCTCAGAAAATAAGCGATATTTAAGGGGAAAAACAGGGATTTCTATGAAAATCAGCGATATTTCAGGGGAAAAACAGGGATTTCTATGAAAATAAGCGATATTTAAGGGGAAAAACAGGGATTTCTATGAAAATAAGCGATATTTCAGGGGAAAATCAGGGATATCTATGAAAATCAGCGATATTTAAGGGGATAATCAGGGATTTCTCAGAAAATGAGCGATATTTCAGGGGAAAAACAGGGTTTTCTCAGACAATAAGCGATATTTCAGGGGAAAAACAGGGATTTCTATGAAAATAAGCGATATTTCAGGGGAAAAACAGGGATTTCTATGAAAATAAGCGATATTTAAGGGGAAAAACAGGGATTTCTAAGAAAATCAGCGATATTTCAGGGGAAAAACAGGGATTTCTATGAAAATAAGCGATATTTTTGGTGAAAAACAGGGATTTCCATGAAAATCAGCGATATTTCAGGGGAAAAACAGGGATTTCTATGAAAATAAGCGATATTTAAGGGGAAAATCAGGGATTTCTCAGAAAATAAGCGATATTTCAGGGGAAAAACAGGGATTTCTATGAAAATAAGCGATATTTAAGGGGAAAAACAGCGATTTCTATGAAAATCAGCGATATTTAAGGGGAAAAACAGGGATTTCTCAGAAAATAAGCGATATCTCAGGGGAAAATCAGGGATTTCTCAGAAAATGAGCGATATTTAAGGGGAAAAAAAGGGTTTTCTCAGACAATAAGCGATATTTCAGGGGAAAAACAGGGATTTCTATGAAAATAAGCGATATTTCAGGGGAAAAACAGGGATTTCCATGAAAATAAGCGATATTTCAGGGGAAAAACAGGGATTTCTATGAAAATAAGCGATATTTAAGGGGAAAAACAGGGATTTCTATGAAAATAAGCGATATTTCAGGGGAAAAACAGGGATTTCTATGAAAATGAGCGATATTTAAGGGGAAAAACAGGGATTTCTATGAAAATAAGCGATATTTCAGGGGAAAAACAGGGATTTCTATGAAAATAAGCGATATTTCAGGGGAAAACCAGGGATTTCTATGAAAATAAGCGATATTTCAGGGGAAAAACAGGGATATCTATGAAAATCAGCGATATTTAAGGGGAAAAACAGGGATTTCTCAGAAAATAAGCGATATTTAAGGTGAGAAACAGGGATTTCCATGAAAATAAGCGATATTTCAGGGGAAAAACAGGGATATCTATGAAAATCAGCGATATTTAAGGGGAAAATCAGGGATTTCTATGAAAATAAGCGATATTTAAGGGGAAAAACAGGGTTTTCTATGAAAATAAGCGATATTTAAGGGGAAAAACAGGGATTTCTATGAAAATAAGCGATATTTTTGGTGAAAAACAGGGATTTCTATGAAAATAAGCGATATTTTAGGGAAAAACAGGGATTTCCATGAAAATAAGCGATATTTAAGGGGAAAAACAGGGATTTCCATGAAAATAAGCGATATTTCAGGGGAAAAACAGGGATTTCTATGAAAATAAGCGATATTTCAGGGGAAAAACAGGGATTTCTATGAAAATAAGCGATATTTCAGGGGAAAAACAGGGATTTCTAAGAAAATCAGCGATATTTCAGGGGAAAAACAGGGATTTCTATGAAAATAAGCGATATCTCAGGGGAAAAACAGGGATTTCTATGAAAATAAGCGATATTTAAGGGGAAAAACAGGGATTTCTATGAAAATAAGCGATATTTCAGGGGAAAAACAGGGATATCTATGAAAATAAGCGATATTTCAGGGGAAAAACAGGGATTTCTATGAAAATAAGCGATATTTTTGGTGAAAAACAGGAATTTCTATGAAAATAAGCGATATTTCAGGGGAAAAACAGGGATTTCTATGAAAATAAGCGATATTTCAGGGGAAAATCAGGGATTTCTCAGAAAATAAGCGATATTTCAGGGGAAAAACAGGGATTTCTATGAAAATAAGCGATATTTCAGGGGAAAAACAGGGATTTCTATGAAAATCAGCGATATTTAAGGGGAAAAACAGGGATTTCTATGAAAATAAGCGATATTTCAGGGGAAAAACAGGGATTTCTCAGAAAATAAGCGATATTTCAGGGGAAAAACAGGGATTTCTATGAAAATAAGCGATATTTCAGGGGAAAAACAGGGATATCTATGAAAATAAGCGATATTTAAGGGGAAAAACAGGGATTTCTATGAAAATAAGCGATATTTCAGGGGAAAAACAGGGATATCTATGAAAATCAGCGATATTTAAGGGGATAATCAGGGATTTCTCAGAAAATGAGCGATATTTCAGGGGAAAAACAGGGATTTCTATGAAAATAAGCGATATTTCAGGGGAAAAACAGGGATTTCTCAGAAAATAAGCGATATTTAAGGGGAAAAACAGGGATTTCTAAGAAAATGAGCGATATTTCAGGGGAAAAACAGGGATTTCTATGAAAATAAGCGATATTTTAGGTGAAAAACAGGGATTTCTATGAAAATCAGCGATATTTAAGGGGAAAAACAGGGATTTCTATGAAAATCAGCGATATTTCAGGGGAAAAACAGGGATTTCCATGAAACTAAGCGATATTTCAGGGGAAAAACAGGGATTTCTATGAAAATGAGCGATATTTCAGGGGAAAAACAGGGATTTCTATGAAAATAAGCGATATTTCAGGGGAAAAACAGGGATTTCTCAGAAAATAAGCGATATTTCAGGGGAAAAACAGGGATTTCTATGAAAATAAGCGATATCTCAGGGGAAAAACAGGGATATCTATGAAAATCAGCGATATTTATGGGGAAAAACAGGGATTTCTGTGAAAATAAGCGATATTTTAGGTGAAAAACAGGGATTTCTATGAAAATAAGCGATATTTCAGGGGAGAAACAGGGATATCTATGAAAATAAGCGATATTTAAGGGGAAAAACAGGGATTTCTATGAAAATAAGCGATATTTAAGGGGAAAAACAGGGTTTTCTATGAAAATAAGCGATATTTCAGGGGAAAAACAGGGATTTCTATGAAAATAAGCGATATTTCAGGGGAAAATCAGGGATTTCTCAGAAAATAAGCGATATTTCAGGGGAAAAACAGGGATTTCTATGAAAATCAGCGATATTTCAGGGGAAAAACAGGGATTTCTATGAAAATAAGCGATATTTCAAGGGAAAAACAGGGATTTCTATGAAAATCATTGATATTTCAGGGGAAAAACAGGGATTTCTATGAAAATCAGCGATATTTCAGGGGAAAAACAGGGATTTCTATGAAAATAAGCGATATTTCAGGGGAAAACAGGGATATCTATGAAAATAAGCGATATTTCAGGGGAAAAACAGGGATTTCTATGAAAATAAGCGATATTTCAGGGGAAAAACAGGGATTTCTATGAAAATAAGCGATATTTAAGGGGAAAAACAGGGATTTCTAAGAAAATCAGCGATATTTCAGGGGAAAAACAGGGATTTCTATGAAAATAAGCGATATTTCAGGGGAAAAACAGGGATTTCTATGAAAATAAGCGATATTTAAGGGGAAAAACAGGGATTTCTATGAAAATAAGCGATATTTCAGGGGAAAAACAGGGATTTCCATGAAAATAAGCGATATTTCAGGGGAGAAACAGGGATTTCTATGAAAATAAGCGATATTTTAGGGGAAAAACAGGGATTTCTATGAAAATAAGCGATATTTAAGGGGAAAAACAGGGATTTCTATGAAAATAAGCGATATTTCAGGGGAAAAACAGGGATTTCTATGAAAATCAGCGATATTTAAGGGGAAAATCAGGGATTTCTCAGAAAATAAGCGATATTTAAGGGGAAAAACAGGGATTTCTATGAAAATAAGCGATATTTCAGGGGAAAAACAGGGATTTCTATGAAAATAAGCGATATTTCAGGGGAAAAACAGGGATTTCTATGAAAATAAGCGATATTTCAGGGGAAAAACAGGGATTTCCATGAAAATCAGCGATATTTAAGGGGAAAAACAGGGATTTCTATGAAAATAAGCGATATTTAAGGGGAAAAACAGGGATTTCCATGAAAATAAGCGATATTTCAGGGGAGAAACAGGGATTTCTCAGAAAATAAGCGATATCTCAGGGGAAAATCAGGGATTTCTCAGAAAATAAGCGGTATTTCAGGGGAAAAACAGGGATTTCTATGAAAATAAGCGATATTTAAGGGGAAAAACAGGGATTTCTATGAAAATAAGTGATATTTCAGGGGAAAAACAGGGATTTCTATGAAAATCAGCGATATTTCAGGGGAAAAACAGGGATTTCTATGAAAATAAGCGATATTTCAAGGGAAAAACAGGGATTTCTATGAAAATCATTGATATTTCAGGGGAAAAACAGGGATTTCTATGAAAATCAGCGATATTTCAGGGGAAAAACAGGGATTTCTATGAAAATAAGCGATATTTCAGGGGAAAACAGGGATATCTATGAAAATAAGCGATATTTCAAGGGAAAAACAGGGATTTCTATGAAAATAAGCGATATTTCAGGGGAAAAACAGGGATTTCTATGAAAATAAGCGATATTTAAGGGGAAAAACAGGGATTTCTAAGAAAATCAGCGATATTTCAGGGGAAAAACAGGGATTTCTATGAAAATAAGCGATATTTCAGGGGAAAAACAGGGATTTCTATGAAAATAAGCGATATTTCAGGGGAAAAACAGGGATTTCTCAGAAAATAAGCGATATTTCAGGGGAAAAACAGGGATTTCCATGAAAATAAGCGATATTTCAGGGGAGAAACAGGGATTTCTATGAAAATAAGCGATATTTTAGGGGAAAAACAGGGATTTCTATGAAAATAAGCGATATTTAAGGGGAAAAACAGGGATTTCTATGAAAATAAGCGATATTTCAGGGGAAAAACAGGGATTTCTATGAAAATCAGCGATATTTAAGGGGAAAATCAGGGATTTCTCAGAAAATAAGCGATATTTAAGGGGAAAAACAGGGATTTCTATGAAAATAAGCGATATTTCAGGGGAAAAACAGGGATTTCTATGAAAATAAGCGATATTTCAGGGGAAAAACAGGGATTTCTATGAAAATAAGCGATATTTCAGGGGAAAAACAGGGATTTCCATGAAAATCAGCGATATTTAAGGGGAAAAACAGGGATTTCTATGAAAATAAGCGATATTTAAGGGGAAAAACAGGGATTTCCATGAAAATAAGCGATATTTCAGGGGAGAAACAGGGATTTCTCAGAAAATAAGCGATATCTCAGGGGAAAATCAGGGATTTCTCAGAAAATAAGCGGTATTTCAGGGGAAAAACAGGGATTTCTATGAAAATAAGCGATATTTAAGGGGAAAAACAGGGATTTCTATGAAAATAAGTGATATTTCAGGGGAAAAACAGGGATTTCTATGAAAATAAGCGATATTTCAGGGGAAAAACAGGGATTTCTAAGAAAATCAGCGATATCAGGGGAAAAACAGGGATTTCTATGAAAATAAGCGATATTTAAGGAGAAAAACAGGGATTTCTCAGAAAATAAGCGATATTTAAGGGGAAAAACAGGGATTTCTATGAAAATCAGCGATATTTAAGGGGAAAAACAGGGATTTCTATGAAAATAAGCGATATTTAAGGGGAAAAACAGGGATTTCTATGAAAATAAGCGATATTTCAGGGGAAAAACAGGGATTTCTTTGAAAATCAGCGATATTTAAGGGGATAATCAGGGATTTCTCAGAAAATGAGCGATATTTAAGGGGAAAAACAGGGTTTTCTCAGACAATAAGCGATATTTAAGGGGAAAAACAGGGATTTCTATGAAAATAAGCGATATTTCAGGGGAAAAACAGGGATTTCTATGAAAATAAGCGATATTTCAGGGGAAAAACAGGGATTTCTAAGAAAATCATCGATATTTCAGGGGAAAAACAGGGATTTCTATGAAAATAAGCGATATTTTTGGTGAAAAACAGGGATTTCCATGAAAATCAGCGATATTTAAGGGGAAAAACAGGGATTTCTATGAAAATAAGCGATATTTCAGGGGAAAATCAGGGATTTCTCAGAAAATAAGCGATATTTTAGGGGAAAAACAGGGATTTCCATGAAAACAAGCGATATTTAAGGGGAAAAACAGGGATTTCTCAGAAAATAAGCGATATTTCAAGGGAAAAACAGGGATTTCTATGAAAATCAGCGATATTTAAGGGGAAAAACAGGGATTTCTCAGAAAATAAGCGATATTTCAGGGGAGAAACAGGGATTTCTATGAAAATAAGCGATATCTCAGGGGAAAAACAGGGATATCTATGAAAATCAGCGATATTTATGGGGAAAAACAGGGATTTCTCAGAAAATAAGCGATATTTTAGGTGAAAAACAGGGATTTCCATGAAAATAAGCGATATTTCAGGGGAAAAACAGGGTTTTCTATGAAAATAAGCGATATTTCAGAGGAAAAACAGGGATTTCTATGAAAATAAGCGATATTTAAGGGGAAAAACAGGGATTTCTAAGAAAATCAGCGATATTTCAGGGGAAAAACAGGGATTTCTATGAAAATAAGCGATATTTTAGGTGAAAAACAGGGATTTCCATGAAAATAAGCGATATTTCAGGGGAAAAACAGGGATTTCTATGAAAATAAGCGATATTTCAGGGGAAAATCAGGGATTTCTATGAAAATAAGCGATATTTCAAGGGAAAAACAGGGATTTCTATGAAAATAAGCGATATTTAAGGGGAAAAACAGGGATTTCTATGAAAATAAGCGATATTTCAAGGGAAAAACAGGGATTTCTATGAAAATAAGCGATATTTAAGGGGAAAAACAGGGATTTCTAAGAAAATCAGCGATATTTCAGGGGAAAAACAGGGATTTCTATGAAAATAAGCGATATTTTAGGTGAAAAACAGGGATTTCCATGAAAATAAGCGATATTTCAGGGGAAAAACAGGGATTTCTATGAAAATAAGCGATATTTAAGGGGAAAAACAGGGATTTCTAAGAAAATCAGCGATATTTCAGGGGAAAAACAGGGATTTCTATGAAAATAAGCGATATTTTAGGTGAAAAACAGGGATTTCCATGAAAATAAGCGATATTTCAGGGGAAAAACAGGGATTTCTATGAAAATAAGCGATATTTCAGGGGAAAATCAGGGATTTCTCAGAAAATAAGCGATATTTTAGGTGAAAAACAGGGATTTCTCAGAAAATAAGCGATATTTAAGGGGAAAAACAGGGATTTCTATGAAAATAAGCGATATTCAATGGGAAAAACAGGGATTTCTATGAAAATAAGCGATATTTCAGGGGAAAAACAGGGATTTCTATGAAAATAAGAGATATTTAAGGGGAAAAACAGGGATTTCTATGAAAATAAGCGATATTTAAGGGGAAAAACAGGGATTTCTATGAAAATAAGCGATATTTCGGGGGAAAAACAGGGATTTCTATGAAAATAAGCGATATTTAAGGGGAAAAACAGGGATTTCTATGAAAATAAGCGATATTTAAGGGGAAAAACAGGGATTTCTATGAAAATCAGCGATATTTAAGGGGAAAAACAGGGATTTCTATGAAAATAAGCGATATTTCAGGGGAAAAACCGGGATTTCTATGAAAATAAGCAATATTTAAGGGGTAAAACAGGGATTTCTACTAAAATAAGCGATATTTCAGGGGAAAAACAGGGATTTCTATGAAAATCAGCGATATTTCAGGGGAAAATCAGGGATTTCTATGAAAATGAGCGATATTTAAGGGGAAAAACAGGGTTTTCTCAGACAATAAGCGATATTTCAGGGGAAAAACAGGGATTTCTATGAAAATAAGCGATATTTAAGGGGAAAAACAGGGATTTCTATGAAAATAAGCGATATTTAAGGGGAAATACAGGGATTTCTATGAAAATCAGAGATATTTCAGGGGAAAAACAGGGATTTCTACTAAAATAAGCGATATTTCAGGTGAAAAACAGGGATTTCCATGAAAATAAGCGATATTTCAAGGGAAAAACAGGGATTTCTATGAAAATAAGCGATATTTCAGGGGAAAAACAGGGATTTCTATGAAAATAAGCGATATTTAAGGGGAAAAACAGGGTTTTCTATGAAAATAAGCGATATTTCAGGGGAAAAACAGGGATTTCTATGAAAATAAGCGATATTTCAGGGGAAAATCAGGGATTTCTCAGAAAATAAGCGATATTTCAGGGGAAAAACAGGGATTTCTATGAAAATCAGCGATATTTCAGGGGAAAAACAGGGATTTCTATGAAAATAAGCGATATTTCAAGGGAAAAACAGGGATTTCCATGAAAATAAGCGATATTTCAGGGGAGAAACAGGGATTTCTATGAAAATCAGCGATATTTAAGGGGAAAATCAGGGATTTCTCAGAAAATAAGCGATATTTAAGGGGAAAAACAGGGATTTCTCAGAAAATAAGCGATATTTAAGGGGAAAAACAGGGATTTCCATGAAAATAAGCGATATTTAAGGGGAAAAACAGGGATTTCTATGAAAATAAGCGATATTTCAGGGGAAAAACAGGGATTTCTATGAAAACAAGCGATATTTCAGGGGAAAAACAGGGATTTATATGAAAATCAGCGATATTTAAGGGGAAAAACAGGGATTTCTATGAAAATAAGCGATATTTAAGGGGAAAAACAGGGATTTCTATGAAAATCAGCGATATTTTAGGTGAAAATCAGGGATTTCTATGAAAATCAGCGATATTTCAGGGGAAAAACAGGGATTTCTATGAAAATAAGCGATATTTAAGGGGAAAAAAAGGGATATCTATGAAAATAAGCGATATTTCAAGGGAAAAACAGGGATTTCTATGAAAATAAGCGATATTTAAGGGGAAAAACAGGGTTTTCTCAGACAATAAGCGATATTTCAGGGGAAAAACAGGGATTTCTATGAAAATAAGCGATATTTCAGGGGAAAAACAGGGATTTCTATGAAAATAAGCGATATTTAAGGGGAAAAACAGGGATTTCTAAGAAAATCAGCGATATTTCAGGGGAAAAACAGGGATTTCTATGAAAATAAGCGATATTTCAGGTGAAAAACAGGGATTTCCATGAAAATAAGCGATATTTCAGGGGAAAAACAGGGATTTCTATGAAAATCAGCGATATTTCAGGGGAAAAACAGGGATTTCTCAGAAAATAAGCGATATTTAAGGGGAAAAACAGGGATTTCTCAGAAAATAAGCGATATTTAAGGGGAAAAACAGGGTTTTCTATGAAAATAAGCGATATTTAAGGGGAAAAACAGGGATTTCTATGAAAATAAGCGATATTTAAGGGGAAAAACAGGGATTTCTATGAAAATAAGCGATATTTCAGGGGAAAAACAGGGATTTCTCAGAAAATAAGCAATATTTCAGGGGAAAAACAGGGATTTCTATGAAAATAAGCGATATTTAAGGGGAAAAACAGGGATTTCTCAGAAAATAAGCGGTATTTCAGGGGAAAAACAGGGATTTCTATGAAAATCAGCGATATTTCAGGGGAAAAACAGGGATTTCCATGAAAATAAGCGATATTTAAGGGGAAAAACAGGGATTTCTATGAAAATAAGCGATATTTTAGGTGAAAAACAGGGATTTCTAAGAAAATGAGCGATATTTCAGGGGAAAAACAGGGATTTCTCAGAAAATAAGCGGTATTTAAGGGGAAAAACAGGGATTTCTCAGAAAATAAGCGATATTTCAGGGGAAAAACAGGGATTTCCATGAAAATAAGCGATATTTCAGGGGAGAAACAGGGATTTCTATGAAAATAAGCGATATTTCAGGGGAAAAACAGGGATTTCTATGAAAATAAGCGATATTTCAGGGGAAAAACAGGGATTTCTATGAAAATAAGCGATATTTAAGGGGAAAAACAGGGATTTCTATGAAAATAAGCGATATTTCAGGGGAAAAACAAGGATTTCTATGAAAATAAGCGGTATTTCAGGGGAAAAACAGGGATTTCTATGAAAATAAGCGATATTTCAGGGGAAAAACAAGGATTTCTATGAAAATAAGCGATATTTCAGGGGAAAAACAGGGATTTCTATGAAAATAAGCGATATATAAGGGGAAAAACAGGGATTTCTATGAAAATAAGCGATATTTTAGGTGAAAAACCGGGGTTTCTATGAAAATAAGCAATATTTAAGGGGAAAAACAGGGATTTCTATGAAAATAAGCGATATTTAAGGGGAAAAACAGGGATTTCTATGAAAATCAGCGATATTTAAGGGGAAAATCAGGGATTTCTCAGAAAATGAGCGATATTTAAGGGGAAAAACAGGGTTTTCTCAGACAATAAGCGATATTTAAGGGGAAAAACAGGGATTTCTATGAAAATAAGCGATATTTCAGGGGAAAAACAGGGATTTCTATGAAAATAAGCGATATTTAAGGGGAAAAACAGGGATTTCTAAGAAAATCAGCGATATTTCAGGGGAAAAACAGGGATTTCTATGAAAATAAGCGATATTTCAGGTGGAAAACAGGGATTTCCATGAAAATAAGCGATATTTCAAGGGAAAAACAGGGATTTCTATGAAAATAAGCGATATTTCAGGGGAAAAACAGGGATTTCTATGAAAATAAGCGATATTTCACGGGAAAAACAGGGATTTCTATGAAAATAAGCGATATTTCAGGGGAAAAGCAGGGATTTCTATGAAAATAAGCGATATTTCAGGGGAAAAACAAGGATATCTATGAAAATCAGCGATATTTAAGGGGAAAATCAGGGATTTCTCAGAAAATAAGCGATATTTAAGGGGAAAAACAGGGATTTCTATGAAAATAAGCGATATTTAAGGGGAAAAACAGGGATTTCCATGAAAATAAGCGATATTTCAGGGGAGAAACAGGGATTTCTATGAAAATAAGCGATATTTCAGGGGAAAAACAGGGATTTCTGGGAAAATAAGCGATATTTCAGGGGAAAAACAGGGATTTCTATGAAAATAAGCGATATTTAAGGGGAAAAACTGGGATTTCCATGAAAATAAGCGATATTTAAGGGGAAAAACAGGGATTTCTCAGAAAATAAGCGATATTTCAGGGGAAAAACAGGGATTTCTATGAAAATAAGCGATATTTCAGGGGAAAAACAGGGATTTCTATGAAAGTAAGCGATATTTAAGGGGAAAAACAGGGATTTCTATGAAAATAAGCGATATTTCAGGGGAAAAACCGGGATTTCTATGAAAATAAGCAATATTTAAGGGGTAAAACAGGGATTTCTACTAAAATAAGCGATATTTCAGGGGAAAAACAGGGATTTCTATGAAAATCAGCGATATTTCAGGGGAAAATCAGGGATTTCTCAGAAAATGAGCGATATTTAAGGGGAAAAACAGGGTTTTCTCAGACAATAAGCGATATTTCAGGGGAAAAACAGGGATTTCTATGAAAATAAGCGATATTTAAGGGGAAAAACAGGGATTTCTATGAAAATAAGCGATATTTAAGGGGAAATACAGGGATTTCTATGAAAATCAGAGATATTTCAGGGGAAAAACAGGGATTTCTACTAAAATAAGCGATATTTCAGGGGAAAAACAGGGATTTCCATGAAAATAAGCGATATTTCAAGGGAAAAACAGGGATTTCTATGAAAATAAGCGATATTTCAGGGGAAAAACAGGGATTTCTATGAAAATAAGCGATATTTCAGGGGAAAAACAGGGATTTCTATGAAAATCAGCGATATTTCAGGGGAAAAACCGGGATTTCTATGAAAATAAGCAATATTTAAGGGGAAAAACAGGGATATCTATGAAAATCAGCGATATTTAAGGGGAAAAACAGGGATTTCCATGAAAATAAGCGATATTTAAGGGGAAAAACAGGGATTTCTATGAAAATAAGCGATATTTAAGGGGAAAAACAGGGATTTCCATGAAAATAAGCGATATTTCAGGGGAGAAACAGGGATTTCTATGAAAATCAGCGATATTTCAGGGGAAAATCAGGGATTTCTCAGAAAATAAGCGATATTTAAGGGGAAAAACAGGGATTTCTCAGAAAATAAGCGATATTTCAGGGGAAAAACAGGGATTTCCATGAAAATAAGCGATATTTAAGGGGAAAAACAGGGATTTCTATGAAAATAAGCGATATTTCAGGGGAAAAACAGGGATTTCTATGAAAATAAGCGATATTTCAGGGGAAAAACAGGGATTTCTATGAAAATCAGCGATATTTAAGGGGAAAAACAGGGATTTCTATGAAAATAAGCGATATTTAAGGGGAAAAACAGGGATTTCTATGAAAATCAGCGATATTTTAGGTGAAAATCAGGGATTTCTATGAAAATAAGCATATTTCAGGTGAAAAACAGGGATTTCTATGAAAATCAGCGATATTTAAGGGGAAAAACAGGGATTTCTATGAAAATAAGCGATATTTCAGGGGAAAAACAGGGATTTCTCAGAAAATAAGCGATATTTAAGGGGAAAAACAGGGTTTTCTCAGACAATAAGCGATATTTCAGGGGAAAAACAGGGATTTCTATGAAAATAAGCGATATTTCAGGGGAAAAACAGGGATTTCTATGAAAATAAGCGATATTTCAGGGGAAAAACAAGGATTTCTAAGAAAATGAGCGATATTTCAGGGGAAAAACAGGGATTTCTATGAAAATAAGCGATATTTCAGGTGAAAAACAGGGATTTCCATGAAAATAAGCGATATTTAAGGGGAAAAACAGGGATTTCTATGAAAATCAGCGATATTTCAGGGGAAAAACAGGGATTTCTCAGAAAATAAGCGATATTTAAGGGGAAAAACAGGGATTTCTCAGAAAATAAGCGATATTTAAGGGGAAAAACAGGGTTTTCTATGAAAATAAGCGATATTTAAGGGGAAAAACAGGGATTTCTATGAAAATAAGCGATATTTCAGGGGAAAAACAGGGATTTCTATGAAAATAAGCGATATTTCAGGGGAAAAACAGGGATTTCTCAGAAAATAAGCGATATTTCAGGGGAAAAACAGGGATTTCTATGAAAATAAGCGATATTTAAGGGGAAAAACAGGGATTTCTATGAAAATAAGCGGTATTTCAGGGGAAAAACAGGGATTTCTATGAAAATCAGCGATATTTAAGGGGAAAAACAGGGATTTGTAAGAAAATGAGCGATATTTCAGGGGAAAAACAGGGATTTCTATGAAAATAAGCGATATTTTAGGTGAAAAACAGGGATTTCCATGAAAATAAGCGATATTTCATGGGAAAAACAGGGATTTCTCAGAAAATAAGCGGTATTTCAGGGGAAAAACAGGGATTTCTATGAAAATAAGCGATATTTCAGGGGAAAAACAGGGATTTCCATGAAAATAAGCGATATTTCAGGGGAGAAACAGGGATTTCTATGAAAATAAGCGATATTTCAGGGGAAAAACAGGGATTTCTATGAAAATAAGCGATATTTCAGGGGAAAAACAGGGATTTCTAAGAAAATCAGCGATATTTCAGGGGAAAAACAGGTATTTCTATGAAAATAAGCGATATTTCAGGGGAAAAACAGGGATTTCTCAGAAAATAAGCGATATTTCAGGGGAAAAACAGGGATTTCTATGAAAATAAGCGATATTTCAGGGGAAAAACAGGGATTTCTATGAAAATCAGCGATATTTAAGGGGAAAAACAGGGATTTCTATGAAAATAAGCGATATTTCAGGGGAAAAACAGGGATTTCTATGAAAATCAGCGATATTTCAGGGGAAAAACCGGGGTTTCTATGAAAATAAGCAATATTTAAGGGGAAAAACAGGGATTTCTACTAAAATAAGCGATATTTCAGGGGAAAAACAGGGATTTCTATGAAAATCAGCGATATTTAAGGGGAAAATCAGGGATTTCTCAGAAAATGAGCGATATTTAAGGGGAAAAACCGGGGTTTCTATGAAAATAACCAATATTTAAGGGGAAAAACAGGGATTTCTATGAAAATAAGCGATATTTCAGGGGAAAAACAGGGATTTCTATGAAAATAAGCGATATTTAAGGGGAAAAACAGGGATTTCTAAGAAAATCAGCGATATTTCAGGGGAAAAACAGGGATTTCTATGAAAATAAGCGATATTTCAGGTGAAAAACAGGGATTTCCATGAAAATAAGCGATATTTCAAGGGAAAAACAGGGATTTCTATGAAAATAAGCGATATTTAAGGGGAAAAACAGGGATTTCTATGAAAATAAGCGATATTTCAGGGGAAAAACAGGGATTTCTATGAAAATAAGCGATATTTCAGGGGAAAAGCAGGGATTTCTATGAAAATAAGCGATATTTCAGGGGAAAAACAAGGATATCTATGAAAATCAGCGATATTTAAGGGGAAAATCAGGTATTTCCATGAAAATAAGCGATATTTAAGGGGAAAAACAGGGATTTCTATGAAAATAAGCGATATTTAAGGGGAAAAACAGGGATTTCCATGAAAATAAGCGATATTTCAGGGGAGAAACAGGGATTTCTATGAAAATCAGCGATATTTCAGGGGAGAAACAGGGATTTCTATGAAAATAAGCGATATTTAAGGGGAAAAACAGGGATTTCTCAGAAAATAAGCGATATTTCAGGGGAAAAACAGGGATTTCTATGAAAATAAGCGATATTTAAGGGGAAAAACAGGGATTTCCATGAAAATAAGCGATATTTCAGGGGAAAAACAGGGATTTCTATGAAAATAAGCGATATTTAAGGGGAAAAACTGGGATTTCCATGAAAATAAGCGATATTTCAGGGGAAAAACAGGGATTTCTCAGAAAATAAGCGATATTTCAGGGGAAAAACAGGGATTTCTATGAAAATAAGCAATATTTCAGGGGAAAAACAGGGATTTCTATGAAAGTAAGCGATATTTAAGGGGAAAAACAGGGATTTCTATGAAAATAAGCGATATTTAAGGGGAAAAACAGGGATTTCCATGAAAATAAGCGATATTTAAGGGGAAAAACAGGGATTTCTATGAAAATAAGCGATATTTCAGGGGAAAAACAGGGATATCTATGAAAATCAGCGATATTTAAGGGGATAATCAGGGATTTCTCAGAAAATGAGCGATATTTAAGGGGAAAAACAGGGTTTTCTAAGAAAATCAGCGATATTTCAGGGGAAAAACAGGGATTTCTATGAAAATAAGCGATATTTCAGGGGAAAAACAGGGATTTCTATGAAAATAAACGATATATAAGGGGAAAAACAGGGATTTCTAAGAAAATCAGCGATATTTCAGGGGAAAAACAGGGATTTCTATGAAAATAAGCGATATTTCAGGGGAAAAACAGGGATTTCTAAGAAAATCAGCGATATTTCAGGGGAAAAGCAGGGATTTCTATGAAAATAAGCGATATTTCAGGGGAAAAACAAGGATATCTATGAAAATCAGCGATATTTAAGGGGAAAATCAGGGATTTCTCAGAAAATAAGCGATATTTAAGGGGAAAAACAGGGATTTCTATGAAAATAAGCGATATTTAAGGGGAAAAACAGGGATTTCCATGAAAATAAGCGATATTTCAGGGGAGAAACAGGGATTTCTATGAAAATCAGCGATATTTCAGGGGAAAAACAGGGATTTCTGGGAAAATAAGCGATATTTCAGGGGAAAAACAGGGATTTCTATGAAAATAAGCGATATTTAAGGGGAAAAACAGGGATTTCCATGAAAATAAGCGATATTTAAGGGGAAAAACAGGGATTTCTCAGAAAATAAGCGATATTTCAGAGGAAAAACAGGGATTTCTATGAAAATAAGCGATATTTCAGGGGAAAAACAGGGATTTCTATGAAAGTAAGCGATATTTAAGGGGAAAAACAGGGATTTCTATGAAAATAAGCGATATTTAAGGGGAAAAACAGGGATTTCCATGAAAATAAGCGATATTTAAGGGGAAAAACAGGGATTTCTATGAAAATAAGCGATATTTCAGGGGAAAAACAGGGATATCTATGAAAATAAGCGATATTTAAGGGGAAAAAAAGGGATATCTATGAAAATCAGCGATATTTAAGGGGATAATCAGGGATTTCTCAGAAAATGAGCGATATTTAAGGGGAAAAACAGGGTTTTCTCAGATAATAAGCGATATTTCAGGGGAAAAACAGGGATTTCTATGAAAATAAGCGATATTTCAGGGGAAAAACAGGGATTTCTATGAAAATAAGCGATATTTCAGGGGAAAAACAGGGATTTCTAAGAAAATCAGCGATATTTCAGGGGAAAAACAGGGATTTCTATGAAAATAAGCGATATTTCAGGGGAAAAACAGGGATTTCCATGAAAATAAGCGATATTTCAGGGGAAAAACAGGGATTTCTATGAAAATAAGCGATATTTAAGGGGAAAAACAGGGATTTCTATGAAAATAAGCGATATTTCAGGGGAAAAACAGGGATTTCTATGAAAATAAGCGATATTTAAGGGGAAAAACAGGGATTTCTATGAAAATAAGCGATATTTCAGGGGAAAAACAGGGATATCTATGAAAATAATCGATATTTCAGGGGAAAATCAGGGATTTCTCAGAAAATAAGCGATATTTAAGGGGAAAAACAGGGATTTCTATGAAAATAAGCGATATTTAAGGGGAAAAACAGGGATTTCCATGAAAATAAGCGATATTTCAGGGGAGAAACAGGGATTTCTATGAAAATCAGCGATATTTAAGGGGAAAAACAGGGATTTCTCAGAAAATAAGCGATATTTCAGGGGAAAAACAGGGATTTCTCAGAAAATAAGCGATATTTAAGGGGAAAAACAGGGTTTTCTATGAAAATAAGCGATATTTCAGGGGAATAACAGGGATTTCTAAGAAAATCAGCGATATTTCAGGGGAAAAACAGGGATATCTATGAAAATAAGCGATATTTAAGGGGAAAAAAAGGGATATCTATGAAAATCAGCGATATTTAAGGGGATAATCAGGGATTTCTCAGAAAATGAGCGATATTTAAGGGGAAAAACAGGGTTTTCTCAGATAATAAGCGATATTTCAGGGGAAAAACAGGGATTTCTATGAAAATAAGCGATATTTCAGGGGAAAAACAGGGATTTCTATGAAAATAAGCGATATTTCAGGGGAAAAACAGGGATTTCTAAGAAAATCAGCGATATTTCAGGGGAAAAACAGGGATTTCTATGAAAATAAGCGATATTTCAGGGGAAAAACAGGGATTTCCATGAAAATAAGCGATATTTCAGGGGAAAAACAGGGATTTCTATGAAAATAAGCGATATTTAAGGGGAAAAACAGGGATTTCTATGAAAATAAGCGATATTTCAGGGGAAAAACAGGGATTTCTATGAAAATAAGCGATATTTAAGGGGAAAAACAGGGATTTCTATGAAAATAAGCGATATTTCAGGGGAAAAACAGGGATATCTATGAAAATAATCGATATTTCAGGGGAAAATCAGGGATTTCTCAGAAAATAAGCGATATTTAAGGGGAAAAACAGGGATTTCTATGAAAATAAGCGATATTTAAGGGGAAAAACAGGGATTTCCATGAAAATAAGCGATATTTCAGGGGAGAAACAGGGATTTCTATGAAAATCAGCGATATTTAAGGGGAAAAACAGGGATTTCTCAGAAAATAAGCGATATTTCAGGGGAAAAACAGGGATTTCTCAGAAAATAAGCGATATTTAAGGGGAAAAACAGGGTTTTCTATGAAAATAAGCGATATTTCAGGGGAATAACAGGGATTTCTATGAAAATAAGCGATATTTCAGGGGAAAAACAGGGATTTCTATGAAAATAAGCGATATTTCAAGGGAAAAACAGGGATTTCTATGAAAATAAGCGATATTTAAGGGGAAAAACAGGGATTTCTATGAAAATAAGCGATATTTCAGGGGAAAAACAGGGATTTCTATGAAAATAAGCGATATTTCAGGGGAAAAACAGGGATTTCTATGAAAATAAGCGATATTTCAGGGGAAAAACAGGGATTTCTATGAAAATAAGCGATATTTCAGGGGAAAAACAGGGATTTCTATGAAAATAAGCGATATTTAAGGGGAAAAACAGGGATTTCTATGAAAATAAGCGATATTTCAGGGGAAAAACAAGGATTTCTATGAAAATAAGCGGTATTTCAGGGGAAAAACAGGGATTTCTATGAAAATAAGCGATATTTCAGGGGAAAAACAGGGATTTCTATGAAAATCAGCGATATTTTAGGTGAAAAACAGGGATTTCTATGAAAATAAGCGATATTTAAGGGGAAAAACAGGGATTTCTATGAAAATAAGCGATATTTTAGGTGAAAAACCGGGGTTTCTATGAAAATAAGCAATATTTAAGGGGAAAAACAGGGATTTCTACTAAAATAAGCGATATTTCAGGGGAAAAACAGGGATTTCTATGAAAATCAGCGATATTTCAGGGGAAAAACAGGGATTTCTCAGAAAATGAGCGATATTTAAGGGGAAAAACAGGGTTTTCTCAGACAATAAGCGATATTTAAGGGGAAAAACAGGGATTTCTATGAAAATAAGCGATATTTCAGGGGAAAAACAGGGATTTCTATGAAAATAAGCGATATTTCAGGGGAAAAACAGGGATTTCTAAGAAAATCAGCGATATTTCAGGGGAAAAACAGGGATTTCTATGAAAATCAGCGATATTTCAGGTGAAAAACAGGGATTTCTATGAAAATAAGCGATATTTCAAGGGAAAAACAGGGATTTCTATGAAAATAAGCGATATTTCAGGGGAAAAACAGGGATTTCTATGAAAATAAGCGATATTTCACGGGAAAAACAGGGATTTCTATGAAAATAAGCGATATTTCAGGGGAAAAGCAGGGATTTCTATGAAAATAAGCGATATTTCAGGGGAAAAACAAGGATATCTATGAAAATCAGCGATATTTAAGGGGAAAATCAGGGATTTCTCAGAAAATAAGCGATATTTAAGGGGAAAAACAGGGATTTCTATGAAAATAAGCGATATTTAAGGGGAAAAACAGGGATTTCCATGAAAATAAGCGATATTTCAGGGGAGAAACAGGGATTTCTATGAAAATAAGCGATATTTCAGGGGAAAAACAGGGATTTCTGGGAAAATAAGAGATATTTAAGGGGAAAAACAGGGATTTCTATGAAAATAAGCGATATTTAAGGGGAAAAACAGGGATTTCCATGAAAATAAGCGATATTTAAGGGGAAAAACAGGGATTTCTCAGAAAATAAGCGATATTTCAGGGGAAAAACAGGGATTTCTATGAAAATAAGCGATATTTCAGGGGAAAAACAGGGATTTCTATGAAAGTAAGCGATATTTAAGGGGAAAAACAGGGATTTCTATGAAAATAAGCGATATTCAGGGGAAAAACCGGGATTTCTATGAAAATAAGCGATATTTAAGGGGTAAAACAGGGATTTCTACTAAAATAAGCGATATTTCAGGGGAAAAACAGGGATTTCTCAGAAAATAAGCGATATTTAAGGGGAAAAACAGGGTTTTCTATGAAAATAAGCGATATTTCAGGGGAATAACAGGGTTTTCTCAGACAATAAGCGATATTTCAGGAGAAAAACAGGGATTTCTATGAAAATAAGCGATATTTAAGGGGAAAAACAGGGATTTCTATGAAAATAAGCGATATTTAAGGGGAAATACAGGGATTTCTATGAAAATCAGAGATATTTCAGGGGAAAAACAGGGATTTCTACTAAAATAAGCGATATTTCAGGGGAAAAACAGGGATTTCCATGAAAATAAGCGATATTTCAAGGGAAAAACAGGGATTTCTATGAAAATAAGCGATATTTCAGGGGAAAAACAGGGATTTCTATGAAAATAAGCGATATTTCAGGGGAAAAACAGGGATTTCTATGAAAATCAGCGATATTTCAGGGGAAAAACCGGGATTTCTATGAAAATAAGCGATATTTAAGGGGAAAAACAGGGATTTCTATGAAAATAAGCGATATTTCAGGGGAAAAACAGGGATTTCTCAGAAAATAAGCGATATTTAAGGGGAAAAACAGGGATTTCTATGAAAATAAGCGATATTTCAGGGGAAAAACAGGGATTTCCATGAAAATAAGCGATATTTCAGGGGAGAAACAGGGATTTCTATGAAAATCAGCGATATTTAAGAGGAAAATCAGGGATTTCTCAGAAAATAAGCGATATTTAAGGGGAAAAACAGGGATTTCTCAGAAAATAAGCGATATTTAAGGGGAAAAACAGGGATTTCTATGAAAATAAGGGATATTTCAGGGGAAAAACAGGGATTTCTATGAAAATAAGCGATATTTCAGGGGAAAAACAGGGATTTCTATGAAAATAAGCGATATTTCAGGGGAAAAACAGGGATTTCTATGAAAATCAGCGATATTTAAGGGGAAAAACAGGGATTTCTATGAAAATAAGCGATATTTAAGGGGAAAAACAGGGATTTCTATGAAAATCAGCGATATTTTAGGTGAAAATCAGGGATTTCTATGAAAATAAGCATATTTCAGGTGAAAAACAGGGATTTCTATGAAAATCAGCGATATTTAAGGGGAAAAACAGGGATTTCTATGAAAATAAGCGATATTTCAGGGGAAAAACAGGGATTTCTCAGAAAATAAGCGATATTTAAGGGGAAAAACAGGGTTTTCTCAGACAATAAGCGATATTTCAGGGGAAAAACAGGGATTTCTATGAAAATAAGCGATATTTCAGGGGAAAAACAGGGATTTCTATGAAAATAAGCGATATTTCAGGGGAAAAACAAGGATTTCTAAGAAAATCAGCGATATTTCAGGGGAAAAACAGGGATTTCTATGAAAATAAGCGATATTTCAGGTGAAAAACAGGGATTTCCATGAAAATAAGCGATATTTCAGGGGAAAAACAGGGATTTCTATGAAAATCAGCGATATTTCAGGGGAAAAACAGGGATTTCTCAGAAAATAAGCGATATTTAAGGGGAAAAACAGGGATTTCTCAGAAAATAAGCGATATTTAAGGGGAAAAACAGGGTTTTCTATGAAAATAAGCGATATTTAAGGGGAAAAACAGGGATTTCTATGAAAATAAGCGATATTTAAGGGGAAAAACAGGGATTTCTATGAAAATAAGCGATATTTCAGGGGAAAAACAGGGATTTCTCAGAAAATAAGCGATATTTCAGGGGAAAAACAGGGATTTCTATGAAAATAAGCGATATTTAAGGGGAAAAACAGGGATTTCTATGAAAATAAGCGGTATTTCAGGGGAAAAACAGGGATTTCTATGAAAATCAGCGATATTTAAGGGGAAAAGCAGGGATTTCTATGAAAATAAGCGATATTTCAGGGGAAAAACAAGGATATCTATGAAAATCAGCGATATTTAAGGGGAAAATCAGGGATTTCTATGAAAATAAGCGATATTTAAGGGGAAAAACAGGGATTTCTATGAAAATAAGCGATATTTAAGGGGAAAAACAGGGATTTCCATGAAAATAAGCGATATTTCAGGGGAGAAACAGGGATTTCTATGAAAATCAGCGATATTTCAGGGGAAAAACAGGGATTTCTGGGAAAATAAGCGATATTTCAGGGGAAAAACAGGGTTTTCTATGAAAATAAGCGATATTTAAGGGGAAAAACAGGGATTTCCATGAAAATAAGCGATATTTAAGGGGAAAAACAGGGATTTCTCAGAAAATAAGCGATATTTCAGAGGAAAAACAGGGATTTCTATGAAAATCAGCGATATTTTAGGTGAAAAACAGGGATTTCTATGAAAGTAAGCGATATTTAAGGGGAAAAACAGGGATTTCTATGAAAATAAGCGATATTTAAGGGGAAAAACAGGGATTTCCATGAAAATAAGCGATATTTAAGGGGAAAAACAGGGATTTCTATGAAAATAAGCGATATTTCAGGGGAAAAACAGGGATATCTATGAAAATAAGCGATATTTAAGGGGAAAAAAAGGGATATCTATGAAAATCAGCGATATTTAAGGGGATAATCAGGGATTTCTCAGAAAATGAGCGATATTTAAGGGGAAAAACAGGGTTTTCTATGAAAATAAGCGATATTTCAGGGGAAAAACAGGGATTTCTATGAAAATAAGCGATATTTCAGGGGAAAAACAGCGATTTCTATGAAAATAAGCGATATTTCAGGGGAAAAACAGGGATTTCTAAGAAAATCAGCGATATTTCAGGGGAAAAACAGGGATTTCTATGAAAATAAGCGATATTTCAGGTGAAAAACAGGGATTTCCATGAAAATAAGCGATATTTCAGGGGAAAAACAGGGATTTCTATGAAAATAAGCGATATTTAAGGGGAAAAACAGGGATTTCTATGAAAATAAGCGATATTTCAGGGGAAAAACAGGGATTTCTATGAAAATAAGCGATATTTCAGGGGAAAAACAGGGATATCTATGAAAATAAGCGATATTTCAGGGGAAAAACAAGGATATCTATGAAAATCAGCGATATTTAAGGGGAAAATCAGGGATTTCTCAGAAAATAAGCGATATTTAAGGGGAAAAACAGGGATTTCTATGAAAATAAGCGATATTTAAGGGGAAAAACAGGGATTTCCATGAAAATAAGCGATATTTCAGGGGAGAAACAGGGATTTCTATGAAAATCAGCGATATTTCAGGGGAAAAACAGGGATTTCCATGAAAATAAGCGATATTTAAGGGGAAAAACAGGGATTTCTCAGAAAATAAGCGATATTTCAGGGGAAAAACAGGGATTTCTATGAAAATAAGCGATATTTAAGGGGAAAAACAGGGATTTCCATGAAAATAAGCGATATTTCAGGGGAAAAACAGGGATTTCTATGAAAATAAGCGATATATAAGGGGAAAAACAGGGATTTCCATGAAAATAAGCGATATTTCAGGGGAAAAACAGGGATTTCTCAGAAAATAAGCGATATTTCAGGGGAAAAACAGGGATTTCTATGAAAATAAGCAATATTTCAGGGGAAAAACAGGGATTTCTATGAAAGTAAGCGATATTTAAGGGGAAAAACAGGGATTTCTATGAAAATAAGCGATATTTAAGGGGAAAAACAGGGATTTCCATGAAAATAAGCGATATTTAAGGGGAAAAACAGGGATTTCTATGAAAATAAGCGATATTTCAGGGGAAAAACAGGGATATCTATGAAAATAAGCGATATTTAAGGGGAAAAAAAGGGATATCTATGAAAATCAGCGATATTTAAGGGGATAATCAGGGATTTCTCAGAAAATGAGCGATATTTAAGGGGAAAAACAGGGATTTCTAAGAAAATCAGCGATATTTCAGGGGAAAAACAGGGATTTCTATGAAAATAAGCGATATTTCAGGGGAAAAACAGGGATTTCTATGAAAATAAACGATATTTAAGGGGAAAACCAGGGATTTCTATGAAAATCAGCGATATTTCAGGGGAAAAACAGGGATTTCTATGAAAATAAGCGATATTTCAGGGGAAAAACAGGGATTTCTATGAAAATAAGCGATATTTCAGGGGAAAAGCAGGGATTTCTATGAAAATAAGCGATATTTCAGGGGAAAAACAAGGATATCTATGAAAATCAGCGATATTTAAGGGGAAAATCAGGGATTTCTCAGAAAATAAGCGATATTTAAGGGGAAAAACAGGGATTTCTATGAAAATAAGCGATATTTAAGGGGAAAAACAGGGATTTCCATGAAAATAAGCGATATTTAAGGGGAAAAACAGGGATTTCTATGAAAATCAGCGATATTTCAGGGGAAAAACAGGGATTTCTGGGAAAATAAGCGATATTTCAGGGGAAAAACAGGGTTTTCTATGAAAATAAGCGATATTTAAGGGGAAAAACAGGGATTTCCATGAAAATAAGCGATATTTAAGGGGAAAAACAGGGATTTCTCAGAAAATAAGCGATATTTCAGAGGAAAAACAGGGATTTCTATGAAAATAAGCGATATTTCAGGGGAAAAACAGGGATTTCTATGAATGTAAGCGATATTTAAGGGGAAAAACAGGGATTTCTATGAAAATAAGCGATATTTAAGGGGAAAAACAGGGATTTCCATGAAAATAAGCGATATTTAAGGGGAAAAACAGGGATTTCTATGAAAATAAGCGATATTTCAGGGGAAAAACAGGGATATCTATGAAAATAAGCGATATTTCAGGGGAAAAAAAGGGATATCTATGAAAATCAGCGATATTTAAGGGGATAATCAGGGATTTCTCAGAAAATGAGCGATATTTAAGGGGAAAAACAGGGTTTTCTCAGATAATAAGCGATATTTCAGGGGAAAAACAGGGATTTCTATGAAAATAAGCGATATTTAAGGGGAAAAACAGGGATTTCTATGAAAATAAGCGATATTTCAGGGGAAAAACAGGGATTTCTAAGAAAATCAGCGATATTTCAGGGGAAAAACAGGGATTTCTATGAAAATAAGCGATATTTCAGGTGAAAAACAGGGATTTCCATGAAAATAAGCGATATTTCAGGGGAAAAACAGGGATTTCTATGAAAATAAGCGATATTTAAGGGGAAAAACAGGGATTTCTATGAAAATAAGCGATATTTCAGGGGAAAAACAGGGATTTCTATGAAAATAAGCGATATTTCAGGGGAAAAACAGGGATTTCTATGAAAATAAGCGATATTTCAGGGGAAAAACAGGGATATCTATGAAAATAATCGATATTTCAGGGGAAAATCAGGGATTTCTCAGAAAATAAGCGATATTTAAGGGGAAAAACAGGGATTTCTATGAAAATAAGCGATATTTAAGGGGAAAAACAGGGATTTCCATGAAAATAAGCGATATTTCAGGGGAGAAACAGGGATTTCTATGAAAATCAGCGATATTTAAGGGGAAAAACAGGGATTTCTCAGAAAATAAGCGATATTTCAGGGGAAAAACAGGGATTTCTCAGAAAATAAGCGATATTTAAGGGGAAAAACAGGGTTTTCTATGAAAATAAGCGATATTTCAGGGGAATAACAGGGATTTCTATGAAAATAAGCGATATTTCAGGGGAAAAACAGGGATTTCTATGAAAATAAGCGATATTTCAAGGGAAAAACAGGGATTTCTATGAAAATAAGCGATATTTAAGGGGAAAAACAGGGATTTCTATGAAAATAAGCGATATTTCAGGGGAAAAACAGGGATTTCTATGAAAATAAGCGATATTTCAGGGGAAAAACAGGGATTTCTCAGAAAATAAGCGATATTTCAGGGGAAAAACAGGGATTTCTAAGAAAATCAGCGATATTTCAGGGGAAAAACAGGGATTTCTATGAAAATAAGCGATATTTTAGGTGAAAAACAGGGATTTCTATGAAAATAAGCGATATTTGAGGGGAAAAACAGGGATTTCTATGAAAATAAGCGATATTTAAGGGGAAAAACAGGGATTTCTATGAAAATAAGCGATATTTCAGGGGAAAAACAGGGATTTCTATGAAAATAAGCGATATTTCAAGGGAAAAACAGGGATTTCTATGAAAATAAGCGATATTTAAGGGGAAAAACAGGGATTTCCATGAAAATAAGCGATATTTCAGGGGAGAAACAGGGATTTCTATGAAAATAAGCGATATTTCAGGGGAAAAACAGGGATTTCTATGAAAATAAGGGATATTTCAGGGGAAAAACA
>NW_027638878.1:415000-430000 GCF_951394365.1 Tetrao urogallus | reverse complement strand
TCCATGAAAATCAGCGATATTTAAGGGGAAAAACAGGGATTTCTATGAAAATAAGCGATATTTAAGGGGAAAATCAGGGATTTCTATGAAAATAAGCGATATTTCAGGGGAAAAACAGGGATTTCTATGAAAATAAGCGATATTTCAGGGGAAAAACAGGGATTTCTATGAAAATAAGCGATATTTCAAGGGAAAAACAGGGATTTCTATGAAAATAAGCGATATTTAAGGGGAAAAACAGGGATTTCTCAGAAAATAAGCGATATTTAAGGGGAAAAATAGGGATTTCTATGAAAATAAGCGATATCTCAGGGGAAAAACAGGGATTTCTATGAAAATCAGCGATATTTATGGGGAAAAACAGGGATTTCTCAGAAAATAAGCGATATTTAAGGGGAAAAACAGGGATTTCCATGAAAATAAGCGATATTTAAGGGGAAAAACAGGGATTTCTCAGAAAATGAGCGATATTTAAGGGGAAAAACAGGGATTTCTCAGAAAATAAGCGATATTTCAGGGGAAAAACAGGGTTTTCTATGAAAATAAGCGATATTTCAGGGGAAAAACAGGGATTTCCATGAAAATCAGCGATATTTAAGGGGAAAAACAGGGATTTCTCAGAAAATAAGCGATATTTAAGGGGAAAAACAGGGATTTCTATGAAAATCAGCGATATTTCAGGGGAAAAACCGGGATTTCTATGAAAATAAGCGATATTTCAGGGGAAAAACAGGGATTTCTACTAAAATAAGCGATATTTAAGGGGAAAAACAGGGATTTCTATGAAAATCAGCGATATCAGGGGAAAAACAGGGATTTCTATGAAAATAAGCGATATTTCAGGGGAAAAACAGGGATTTCTATGAAAATAAGCGATATTTCAGGGGAAAAACAGGGATTTCTCAGAAAATAAGCGATATTTCAGGGGAAAAACAGGGATTTCTATGAAAATAAGCGATATTTAAGGGGAAAAACAGGGATTTCTAAGAAAATCAGCGATATTTCAGGGGAAAAACAGGGATTTCTACGAAAATAAGCGATATTTAAGGGGAAAAACAGGGATTTCCATGAAAATAAGCGATATTTCAGGGGAGAAACAGGGATTTCTATGAAAATAAGCGATATTTCAGGGGAAAAACAGGGATTTCCATGAAAATAAGCGATATTTAAGGGGAAAAACAGGGATTTCCATGAAAATAAGCGATATTTCAGGGGAAAAACAGGGATTTCTATGAAAATAAGCGATATTTAAGGGGAAAAACAGGGATTTCTATGAAAATAAGCGATATTTAAGGGGAAAAACAGGGATTTCTATGAAAATAAGCGATATTTCAGGGGAAAAACAGGGATTTCTATGAAAATAAGCGATATTTCAGGGGAAAAACAGGGATATCTATGAAAATCAGCGATATTTAAGGGGATAATCAGGGATTTCTCAGAAAATGAGCGATATTTCAGGGGAAAAACAGGGATTTCTCAGACAATAAGCGATATTTCAGGGGAAAAACAGGGATTTCTATGAAAATCAGTGATATTTCAGGGGAAAAACAGGGATTTCCATGAAAATAAGCGATATTTAAGGGGAAAAACAGGGATTTCTCAGAAAATCAGCGATATTTCAGGGGAAAAACAGGGATTTCTATGAAAATAAGCGATATTTTTGGTGAAAAACACGGATTTCCATGAAAATCAGCGATATTTAAGGGGAAAAACAGGGATTTCTATGAAAATAAGCGATATTTAAGGGGAAAATCAGGGATTTCTATGAAAATAAGCGATATTTCAGGGGAAAAACAGGGATTTCTATGAAAATAAGCGATATTTCAGGGGAAAAACAGGGATTTCTATGAAAATAAGCGATATTTCAAGGGAAAAACAGGGATTTCTATGAAAATAAGCGATATTTAAGGGGAAAAACAGGGATTTCTCAGAAAATAAGCGATATTTAAGGGGAAAAACAGGGATTTCTATGAAAATAAGCGATATCTCAGGGGAAAAACAGGGATTTCTATGAAAATCAGCGATATTTATGGGGAAAAACAGGGATTTCTCAGAAAATAAGCGATATTTAAGGGGAAAAACAGGGATTTCCATGAAAATAAGCGATATTTAAGGGGAAAAACAGGGATTTCTCAGAAAATGAGCGATATTTAAGGGGAAAAACAGGGATTTCTCAGAAAATAAGCGATATTTCAGGGGAAAAACAGGGTTTTCTATGAAAATAAGCGATATTTCAGGGGAAAAACAGGGATTTCTATGAAAATAAGCGATATTTAAGGGGAAAAACAGGGATTTCTCAGAAAATAAGCGATATTTAAGGGGAAAAACAGGGATTTCTATGAAAATCAGCGATATTTCAGGGGAAAAACCGGGATTTCTATGAAAATAAGCGATATTTCAGGGGAAAAACAGGGATTTCTACTAAAATAAGCGATATTTAAGGGGAAAAACAGGGATTTCTATGAAAATCAGCGATATCAGGGGAAAAACAGGGATTTCTATGAAAATAAGCGATATTTCAGGGGAAAAACAGGGATTTCTATGAAAATAAGCGATATTTCAGGGGAAAAACAGGGATTTCTCAGAAAATAAGCGATATTTCAGGGGAAAAACAGGGATTTCTATGAAAATAAGCGATATTTAAGGGGAAAAACAGGGATTTCTATGAAAATAAGCGATATTTAAGGGGAAAAACAGGGATTTCTAAGAAAATGAGCGATATTTCAGGGGAAAAACAGGGATTTCTATGAAAATAAGCGATATTTTTGGTGAAAAGCAGGGATTTCCATGAAAATAAGCGATATTTCAGGGGAAAAACAGGGATTTCGATGAAAATAAGCGATATTTCAGGGGAAAATCAGGGATTTCTATGAAAATAAGCGATATTTAAGGGGAAAAACAGGGGTTTCTATGAAAATAAGCGATATTTCAAGGGCAAAACAGGGATTTCTATGAAAATAAGCGATATTTCAGGGGAAAATCAGGGATTTCTATGAAAATAAGCGATATTTAAGGGGAAAAACAGGGATTTCTAAGAAAATCAGCGATATTTCAGGGGAAAAACAGGGATTTCTAAGAAAATCAGCGATATTTCAGGGGAAAAACAGGGATTTCTATGAAAATAAGCGATATTTCAGGGGAAAAACAGGGATTTCTCAGAAAATAAGCGATATTTAAGGGGAAAAACAGGGATTTCTATGAAAATAAGCGATATTTCAGGGGAAAAACAGGGATTTCTATGAAAATAAGCGATATATAAGGGGAAAAACAGGGATTTCTATGAAAATAAGCGATATTTCAGGGGAAAAACAGGGATTTCTATGAAAATAAGCGATATTTAAGGGGAAAAACAGGGATTTCTATGAAAATAAGCGATATTTAAGGGGAAAAACAGGGATTTCTAAGAAAATCAGCGATATTTCAGGGGAAAAACAGGGATTTCTACGAAAATAAGCGATATTTAAGGGGAAAAACAGGGATTTCCATGAAAATAAGCGATATTTCAGGGGAGAAACAGGGATTTCCATGAAAATAAGCGATATTTAAGGGGAAAAACAGGGATTTCCATGAAAATAAGCGATATTTCAGGGGAAAAACAGGGATTTCTATGAAAATAAGCGATATTTAAGGGGAAAAACAGGGATTTCTATGAAAATAAGCGATATTTCAGGGGAAAAACAGGGATTTCTATGAAAATAAGCGATATTTCAGGGGAAAAACAGGGATATCTATGAAAATCAGCGATATTTAAGGGGATAATCAGGGATTTCTCAGAAAATGAGCGATATTTCAGGGGAAAAACAGGGATTTCTCAGACAATAAGCGATATTTCAGGGGAAAAACAGGGATTTCTATGAAAATCAGTGATATTTCAGGGGAAAAACAGGGATTTCCATGAAAATAAGCGATATTTAAGGGGAAAAACAGGGATTTCTCAGAAAATCAGCGATATTTCAGGGGAAAAACAGGGATTTCTATGAAAATAAGCGATATTTTTGGTGAAAAACACGGATTTCTATGAAAATCAGCGATATTTAAGGGGAAAAACAGGGATTTCTATGAAAATAAGCGATATTTAAGGGGAAAATCAGGGATTTCTATGAAAATAAGCGATATTTCAGGGGAAAAACAGGGATTTCTATGAAAATAAGCGATATTTCAGGGGAAAAACAGGGATTTCTATGAAAATAAGCGATATTTCAAGGGAAAAACAGGGATTTCTATGAAAATAAGCGATATTTAAGGGGAAAAACAGGGATTTCTCAGAAAATAAGCGATATTTCAGGGGAAAAACAGGGATTTCTATGAAAATAAGCGATATCTCAGGGGAAAAACAGGGATTTCTAAGAAAATCAGCGATATTTATGGGGAAAAACAGGGATTTCTCAGAAAATAAGCGATATTTAAGGGGAAAAACAGGGATTTCCATGAAAATAAGCGATATTTAAGGGGAAAAACAGGGATTTCTCAGAAAATGAGCGATATTTAAGGGGAAAAACAGGGATTTCTCAGAAAATAAGCGATATTTCAGGGGAAAAACAGGGTTTTCTATGAAAATAAGCGATATTTCAGGGGAAAAACAGGGATTTCCATGAAAATCAGCGATATTTAAGGGGAAAAACAGGGATTTCTCAGAAAATAAGCGATATTTAAGGGGAAAAACAGGGATTTCTATGAAAATCAGCGATATTTCAGGGGAAAAACCGGGATTTCTATGAAAATAAGCAATATTTAAGGGGAAAAACAGGGATTTCTACTAAAATAAGCGATATTTAAGGGGAAAAACAGGGATTTCTATGAAAATCAGCGATATCAGGGGAAAAACAGGGATTTCTATGAAAATAAGCGATATTTCAGGGGAAAAACAGGGATTTCTATGAAAATAAGCGATATTTCAGGGGAAAAACAGGGATTTCTATGAAAATAAGCGATATTTAAGGGGAAAAACAGGGATTTCTATGAAAATAAGCGATATTTAAGGGGAAAAACAGGGATTTCTATGAAAATAAGCGATATTTCAGGGGAAAAACAGGGATTTCTAAGAAAATCAGCGATATTTCAGGGGAAAAACAGGGATTTCTATGAAAATAAGCGATATTTCAGGTGAAAAACAGGGATTTCCATGAAAATAAGCGATATTAAAGGGGAAAACCAGGGATATCTATGAAAATAATCGATATTTCAGGGGAAAAACAGGGATTTCTATGAAAATAAGCGATATTTAAGGGGAAAAACAGGGATTTCTAAGAAAATGAGCGATATTTCAGGGGAAAAACAGGGATTTCTATGAAAATAAGCGATATTTTTGGTGAAAAGCAGGGATTTCCATGAAAATAAGCGATATTTCAGGGGAAAAACAGGGATTTCTATGAAAATAAGCGATATTTCAGGGGAAAATCAGGGATTTCTCAGAAAATAAGCGATATTTCAGGGGAAAAACAGGGGTTTCTATGAAAATAAGCGATATTTCAAGGGAAAAACAGGGATTTCTATGAAAATAAGCGATATTTCAGGGGAAAATCAGGGATTTCTATGAAAATAAGCGATATTTAAGGGGAAAAACAGGGATTTCTAAGAAAATCAGCGATATTTCAGGGGAAAAACAGGGATTTCTAAGAAAATCAGCGATATTTCAGGGGAAAAACAGGGATTTCTATGAAAATAAGCGATATTTCAGGGGAAAAACAGGGATTTCTCAGAAAATAAGCGATATTTAAGGGGAAAAACAGGGATTTCTATGAAAATAAGCGATATTTCAGGGGAAAAACAGGGATTTCTATGAAAATAAGCGATATATAAGGGGAAAAACAGGGATTTCTATGAAAATAAGCGATATTTCAGGGGAAAAACAGGGATTTCTATGAAAATAAGCGATATTTAAGGGGAAAAACAGGGATTTCTATGAAAATAAGCGATATTTCAGGGGAAAAACAGGGATTTCTCAGAAAATAAGCGATATTTCAGGGGAAAAACAGGGATTTCTATGAAAATAAGCGATATTTAAGGGGAAAATCAGGGATTTCCATGAAAATAAGTGATATTTCAGGGGAAAAACAGGGATTTCTATGAAAATAAGCGATATTTCAGGGGAAAAACAGGGATTTCTATGAAAATAAGCGATATTTAAGGGGAAAAACAGGGTTTTCTATGAAAATAAGCGATATTTCAGGGGAAAAACAGGGATTTCTCAGAAAATAAGCGATATTTAAGGGGAAAAACAGGGATTTCTCAGAAAATAAGCGATATTTCAGGGGAAAAACAGGGATTTCTAAGAAAATCAGCGATATTTCAGGGGAAAAACAGGGATTTCTATGAAAATAAGCGATATTTAAGGGGAAAAAGAGGGATTTCTATGAAAATAAGCGATATTTTAGGTGAAAAACAGGGATTTCCATGAAAATAAGCGATATTTCAGGGGAAAATCAGGGATTTCTATGAAAATAAGCGATATTTCAGGGGAAAAACAGGGATTTCTATGAAAATAAGCGATATTTCAGGGGAAAAACAGGGATTTCTATGAAAATAAGCGATATTTCAAGGGAAAAACAGGGATTTCTATGAAAATAAGCGATATTTAAGGGGAAAAACAGGGATTTCTCAGAAAATAAGCGATATTTCAGGGGAAAAACAGGGATTTCTATGAAAATAAGCGATATTTAAGGGGAAAAACAGGGATATCTATGAAAATCAGCGATATTTAAGGGGAAAAACAGGGATTTCCATGAAAATAAGCGATATTTCAGGGGAAAAACAGGGATTTCTATGAAAATAAGCGATATTTAAGGGGAAAAACAGGGATTTCTATGAAAATAAGCGATATTTCAGGGGAAAAACAGGGTTTTCTATGAAAATAAGCGATATTTAAGGGGAAAAACAGGGATTTCTATGAAAATAAGCGATATTTAAGGGGAAAAACAGGGATTTCTATGAAAATAAGCGATATTTCAGGGGAAAAACAGGGATATCTATGAAAATAAGCGATATTTCAGGGGAAAAACAGGGATTTCTATGAAAATAAGCGATATTTCAGGGGAAAAACAGGGATTTCTATGAAAATAAGCGATATTTCAGGGGAAAAACAGGGATTTCTATGAAAATCAGCGATATTTAAGGGGAAAAACAGGGATTTCTAAGAAAATGAGCGATATTTCAGGGGAAAAACAGGGATTTCTATGAAAATAAGCGATATTTTAGGTGAAAAACAGGGATTTCCATGAAAATAAGCGATATTTCAGGGGAAAAACAGGGATTTCTATGAAAATAAGCGGTATTTAAGGGGAAAAACAGGGATTTCTATGAAAATAAGCGATATTTCAGGGGAAAAACAGGGATTTCCATGAAAATAAGCGATATTTAAGGGGAAAAACAGGGATATCGATGAAAATAAGCGATATTTAAGGGGAAAAACAGGGATTTCTATGAAAATCAGCGATATTTCAGGGGAAAAACAGGGATTTCTATGAAAATAAGCGATATTTAAGGGGAAAAACAGGGATTTCTATGAAAATAAGCGATATTTAAGGGGAAAAACAGGGATTTCTATGAAAATGAGCGATATTTAAGGGGAAAAACAGGGATTTCTATGAAAATAAGCGATATTTAAGGGGAAAAACAGGGATTTCTATGACATCAGCGATATTTAAGGGGAAAAACAGGGATTTCTATGAAAATAAGCGATATTTCAGGGGAAAAACAGGGATTTCCATGAAAATAAGCGATATTTAAGGGGAAAAACAGGGATTTCTATGAAAATAAGCGATATTTCAGGGGAAAATCAGGGATTTCTATGAAAATAAGCGATATTTCAAGGGAAAAACAGGGATTTCTATGAAAATCAGCGATATTTCAGGGGAAAAACAGGGATTTCTATGAAAATAAGCGATATTTAAGGGGAAAAACAGGGATTTCTATGAAAATAAGCGATATTTCAGGGGAAAAACAGGGATTTCTATGAAAATAAGCATATTTCAGGTGAAAAACAGGGATTTCTATGAAAATAAGCGATATTTAAGGGGAAAAAAAGGGATTTCTATGAAAATCAGCGATATTTAAGGGGAAAAACTGGGATTTCTCAGAAAATGAGCGATATTTAAGGGGAAAATCAGGGATTTCTATGAAAATAAGCGATATTTCAGGGGAAAAACAGGGATTTCTATGAAAATAAGCGATATTTCAGGGGAAAAACAGGGATATCTATGAAAATAAGCGATATTTAAGGGGAAAAAAAGGGATATCTATGAAAATCAGCGATATTTAAGGGGATAATCAGGGATTTCTAAGAAAATAAGCGATATTTAAGGGGAAAAACAGGGATTTCCATGAAAATAAGCGATATTTCAGGGGAGAAACAGGGATTTCTATGAAAATAAGCGATATTTCAGGGGAAAAACAGGGATTTCTATGAAAATAAGCGATATCTAAGGGGAAAAACAGGGATTTCTATGAAAATAAGCGATATTTCAAGGGAAAAACAGGGATTTCTATGAAAATAAGCGATATTTAAGGGGAAAAACAGGGATTTCTCAGAAAATAAGCGATATTTCAGGGGAAAAACAGGGATTTCTGGGAAAATAAGCGATATTTAAGGGGAAAAACAGGGATATCTATGAAAATCAGCGATATTTAAGGGGAAAAACAGGGATTTCTCAGAAAATAAGCGATATTTTAGGTGAAAAACAGGGATTTCCATGAAAATAAGCGATATTTCAGGGGAAAAACAGGGATTTCTATGAAAATAAGCGATATTTTAGGTGAAAAACAGGGATTTCTATGAAAATAAGCGATATTTCACGGGAAAAACAGGGTTTTCTATGAAAATAAGCAATATTTAAGGGGAAAAACAGGGATTTCTATGAAAATAAGCGATATTTCAGGGGAAAAACAGGGATTTCTATGAAAATAAGCGATATTTCAGGGGAAAAACAGGGATTTCTATGAAAATAAGCGATATTTCAGGGGAAAAACAGGGATTTCTATGAAAATAAGCGATATTTCAGGGGAAAAACAGGGATTTCAATGAAAATAAGCATATTTCAGGTGAAAAACAGGGATTTCTATGAAAATAAGCGATATTTAAGGGGAAAAACAGGGATTTCTATGAAAATAAGCGATATTTCAGGGGAAAAACAGGGATTTCTATGAAAATGAGCGATATTTAAGGGGAAAAACAGGGATTTCTAAGAAAATCAGCGATATTTCAGGGGAAAAACAGGGATTTCTATGAAAATAAGCGATATTTCAGGGGAAAAACAGGGATTTCTATGAAAATAAGCGATATTTCAGGGGAAAAACAGGGATTTCTATGAAAATCAGCGATATTTAAGGGGAAAAACAGGGATTTCTAAGAAAATGAGCGATATTTCAGGGGAAAAACAGGGATTTCTATGAAAATAAGCGATATTTTAGGTGAAAAACAGGGATTTCCATGAAAATAAGCGATATTTCAGGGGAAAAACAGGGATTTCTATGAAAATAAGCGATATTTAAGGGGAAAAACAGGGATTTCTAAGAAAATCAGCGATATTTCAGGGGAAAAACAGGGATTTCTATGAAAATAAGCGATATTTAATGGGAAAAACAGGGATTTCTATGAAAATAAGCGATATTTAAGGGGAAAAACAGGGATTTCTATGAAAATGAGCGATATTTTTGGTGAAAAACAGGGATTTCTCAGAAAATGAGCGATATTTAAGGGGAAAAACAGGGATTTCTATGAAAATAAGCGATATTTAAGGGGAAAAACAGGGATTTCTATGAAAATAAGCGATATTTAAGGGGAAAAACAGGGATTTCTATGAAAATAAGCGATATTTAAGGGGAAAAACAGGGATTTCTATGAAAATAAGCGATATTTAAGGGGAAAAACAGGGATTTCTATGACATCAGCGATATTTTAGGTGAAAAACAGGGATTTCTATGAAAATAAGCGATATTTCAAGGGAAAAACAGGGATTTCCATGAAAATCAGCGATATTTAAGGGGAAAAACAGGGATTTCTATGAAAATAAGCGATATTTCAGGGGAAAAACAGGGATTTCTATGAAAATAAGCGATATTTCAAGGGAAAAACAGGGATTTATATGAAAATCAGCGATATTTAAGGGGAAAAACAGGGATTTCTATGAAAATAAGCGATATTTCAGGGGAAAAACAGGGATTTCTATGAAAATAAGCGATATTTCAGGGGAAAAACAGGGATTTCTATGAAAATAAGCGATATTTCAGGGGAAAAACAGGGATTTCTATGAAAATAAGCATATTTCAGGTGAAAAACAGGGATTTCTATGAAAATAAGCGATATTTAAGGGGAAAAACAGGGATTTCTATGAAAATAAGCGATATTTCAGGGGAAAAACAGGGATTTCTATGAAAATGAGCGATATTTAAGGGGAAAAACAGGGATTTCTAAGAAAATCAGCGATATTTCAGGGGAAAAACAGGGATTTCTATGAAAATAAGCGATATTTCAGGGGAAAAACAGGGATTTCTATGAAAATAAGCGATATTTCAGGGGAAAAACAGGGATTTCTATGAAAATAAGCATATTTCAGGTGAAAAACAGGGATTTCTATGAAAATAAGCGATATTTAAGGGGAAAAACAGGGATTTCTATGAAAATAAGCGATATTTAAGGGGAAAAACAGGGATTTCTATGAAAATAAGCGATATTTCAGGGGAAAAACAGGGATTTCTATGAAAATAAGCGATATTTAAGGGGAAAAACAGGGATTTCTATGAAAATAAGCGATATTTCAGGGGAAAAACAGGGATTTCTATGAAAATAAGCGATATTTCAGGGGAAAAACAGGGATTTCTATGAAAATAAGCGATATTTCACGGGAAAAACAGGGTTTTCTATGAAAATAAGCAATATTTAAGGGGAAAAACAGGGATTTCTATGAAAATAAGCGATATTTAAGGGGAAAAACAGGGATTTCTATGAAAATAAGCGATATTTAAGGGGAAAAACAGGGATATCTATGAAAATAAGCGATATTTCAGGGGAAAAACAGGGTTTTCTAAGAAAATAAGCGATATTTCAGGGGAAAAACAGGGATTTCTATGAAAATAAGCGATATTTCAGGGGAAAAACAGGGATTTCTATGAAAATCAGCGATATTTAAGGGGAAAAACAGGGATTTCTAAGAAAATGAGCGATATTTCAGGGGAAAAACAGGGATTTCTATGAAAATAAGCGATATTTTAGGTGAAAAACAGGGATTTCCATGAAAATAAGCGATATTTCAGGGGAAAAACAGGGATTTCTATGAAAATAAGCGATATTTAATGGGAAAAACAGGGATTTCTATGAAAATAAGCGATATTTAAGGGGAAAAACAGGGATTTCTATGAAAATGAGCGATATTTTTGGTGAAAAACAGGGATTTCTCAGAAAATGAGCGATATTTAAGGGGAAAAACAGGGATTTCTATGAAAATAAGCGATATTTAAGGGGAAAAACAGGGATTTCTATGAAAATAAGCGATATTTAAGGGGAAAAACAGGGATTTCTATGAAAATAAGCGATATTTAAGGGGAAAAACAGGGATTTCTATGAAAATAAGCGATATTTAAGGGGAAAAACAGGGATTTCTATGACATCAGCGATATTTTAGGTGAAAAACAGGGATATCTATGAAAATAAGCGATATTTCAAGGGAAAAACAGGGATTTCCATGAAAATAAGCGATATTTAACGGGAAAAACAGGGATTTCTATGAAAATAAGCGATATTTCAGGGGAAAAACAGGGATTTCTATGAAAATAAGCGATATTTCAAGGGAAAAACAGGGATTTATATGAAAATCAGCGATATTTAAGGGGAAAAACAGGGATTTCTATGAAAATAAGCGATATTTCAGGGGAAAAACAGGGATTTCTATGAAAATAAGCGATATTTCAGGGGAAAAACAGGGATTTCTATGAAAATAAGCGATATTTCAGGGGAAAAACAGGGATTTCAATGAAAATAAGCATATTTCAGGTGAAAAACAGGGATATCTATGAAAATAAGCGATATTTAAGGGGAAAAACAGGGATTTCTATGAAAATAAGCGATATTTCAGGGGAAAAACAGGGATTTCTATGAAAATGAGCGATATTTAAGGGGAAAAACAGGGATTTCTAAGAAAATCAGCGATATTTCAGGGGAAAAACAGGGATTTCTATGAAAATAAGCGATATTTCAGGGGAAAAACAGGGATTTCTATGAAAATAAGCGATATTTCAGGGGAAAAACAGGGATTTCTATGAAAATAAGCATATTTCAGGTGAAAAACAGGGATTTCTCAGAAAATAAGCGATATTAAAGGGGAAAACCAGGGATTTCTATGAAAATAAGCGATATTTAAGGGGAAAAACAGGGATTTCTATGAAAATAAGCGATATTTCAGGGGAAAAACAGGGATTTCTATGAAAATAAGCGATATTTAAGGGGAAAAACAGGGATTTCTAAGAAAATCAGCGATATTTCAGGGGAAAAACAGGGATTTCTATGAAAATAAGCGATATTTCAGGTGAAAAACAGGGATTTCCATGAAAATAAGCGATATTTCAAGGGAAAAACAGGGATTTCTATGAAAATAAGCGATATTTAAGGGGAAAAACAGGGATTTCTATGAAAATAAGCGATATTTCAGGGGAAAAACAGGGATTTCTATGAAAATAAGCGATATTTAAGGGGAAAAACAGGGATTTCTATGAAAATAAGCGATATTTCAGGGGAAAAACAAGGATATCTATGAAAATCAGCGATATTTAAGGGGAAAATCAGGGATTTCTCAGAAAATAAGCGATATTTAAGGGGAAAAACAGGGATTTCTATGAAAATAAGCGATATTTAAGGGGAAAAACAGGGATTTCCATGAAAATAAGCGATATTTCAGGGGAGAAACAGGGATTTCTATGAAAATCAGCGATATTTCAGGGGAAAAACAGGGATTTCCATGAAAATAAGCGATATTTAAGGGGAAAAACAGGGATTTCTCAGAAAATAAGCGATATTTCAGGGGAGAAACAGGGATTTCTATGAAAATAAGCGATATTTAAGGGGAAAAACAGGGATTTCCATGAAAATAAGCGATATTTCAGGGGAAAAACAGGGATTTCTATGAAAATAAGCGATATTTAAGGGGAAAAACTGGGATTTCCATGAAAATAAGCGATATTTCAGGGGAAAAACAGGGATTTCTCAGAAAATAAGCGATATTTCAGGGGAAAAACAGGGATTTCTATGAAAATAAGCAATATTTCAGGGGAAAAACAGGGATTTCTATGAAAGTAAGCGATATTTAAGGGGAAAAACAGGGATTTCTATGAAAATAAGCGATATTTAAGGGGAAAAACAGGGATTTCCATGAAAATAAGCGATATTTAAGGGGAAAAACAGGGATTTCTATGAAAATAAGCGATATTTCAGGGGAAAAACAGGGATATCTATGAAAATAAGCGATATTTAAGGGGAAAAAAAGGGATATCTATGAAAATCAGCGATATTTAAGGGGATAATCAGGGATTTCTCAGAAAATGAGCGATATTTCAGGGGAAAAACAGGGTTTTCTAAGAAAATCAGCGATATTTCAGGGGAAAAACAGGGATTTCTATGAAAATAAGCGATATTTCAGGGGAAAAACAGGGATTTCTATGAAAATAAACGATATTTCAGGGGAAAAACAGGGATTTCTAAGAAAATCAGCGATATTTCAGGGGAAAAACAGGGATTTCTATGAAAATCAGCGATATTTAAGGGGAAAAACAGGGATTTCTATGAAAATAAGCGATATTTCAGGGGAAAAGCAGGGATTTCTATGAAAATAAGCGATATTTCAGGGGAAAAACAAGGATATCTATGAAAATCAGCGATATTTAAGGGGAAAATCAGGGATTTCTCAGAAAATAAGCGATATTTAAGGGGAAAAACAGGGATTTCTATGAAAATAAGCGATATTTAAGGGGAAAAACAGGGATTTCCATGAAAATAAGCGATATTTCAGGGGAGAAACAGGGATTTCTATGAAAATAAGCGATATTTAAGGGGAAAAACAGGGATTTCTCAGAAAATAAGCGATATTTCAGGGGAAAAACAGGGATTTCTATGAAAATAAGCGATATTTAAGGGGAAAAACAGGGATTTCCATGAAAATAAGCGATATTTAAGGGGAAAAACAGGGATTTCTATGAAAATAAGCGATATTTCAGGGGAAAAACAGGGATTTCTATGAAAATAAGCGATATTTCAGGGGAAAAACAGGGATTTCTATGAAAGTAAGCGATATTTAAGGGGAAAAACAGGGATTTCTATGAAAATAAGCGATATTTAAGGGGAAAAACAGGGATTTCCATGAAAATAAGCGATATTTAAGGGGAAAAACAGGGATTTCTATGAAAATGAGCGATATTTAAGGGGAAAAACAGGGATTTCTATGAAAATAAGCGATATTTAAGGGGAAAAACAGGGATTTCTATGAAAATCAGCGATATTTAAGGGGATAATCAGGGATTTCTCAGAAAATGAGCGATATTTAAGGGGAAAAACAGGGTTTTCTCAGATAATAAGCGATATTTCAGGGGAAAAACAGGGATTTCTATGAAAATAAGCGATATTTCAAGGGAAAAACAGGGATTTCTATGAAAATAAGCGATATTTCAGGGGAAAAACAGGGATTTCTAAGAAAATCAGCGATATTTCAGGGGAAAAACAGGGATTTCTATGAAAATGAGCGATATTTTTGGTGAAAAACAGGGATTTCCATGAAAATAAGCGATATTTCAGGGGAAAAACAGGGTTTTCTATGAAAATAAGCGATATTTAAGGGGAAAAACAGGGATTTCTATGAAAATAAGCGATATTTCAGGGGAAAAACAGGGATTTCTATGAAAATAAGCGATATTTCAGGGGAAAAACAGGGATTTCTATGAAAATAAGCGATATTTCAGGGGAAAAACAGGGATATCTATGAAAATAATCGATATTTCAGGGGAAAAACAGGGATTTCTATGAAA